>NW_007729408.1:114715-116588 GCF_000696425.1 Galeopterus variegatus | reverse complement strand
CCAGGCACAGAAAGAGAAATACCACATGCCCTCACTACAAGTGGGAGCTAAAAAAAAAAAAAAAAAAAAAAAAAAAAAAAAATCAAAGAAAGAAAGTTACAACAATCATAATAATTCTTGAACTTTCAAAAGAAGAGAACAGACTGAGGTTACTAGAGACAGGAAATGGGGAGGAAGAAGGGAAGAATTAGTAAAGGACCATGAAAATAGATGACATTGTATAATTTTGAATATGCTAATTATCCTGATTTGGACATAACATATTGCACACAGGTATTGATACTCCATGCTGTGCCCCACAGATAGGTACAATCAACTATGTTCCAATAGGAAGAAAAAAAAAAAAAATTGGCATCCCTCTTTTCAATCCCAGAGTTAAAATTATCAATATCTGAAGGGAAAAAAAAAAAAAAAAGGAAACACCAAGAAATGCTCATATTTTATTAGTTTATTTATGTGAGATTAATTTATTTTTACTTTTTATTGAGAAAAGCTTGATATTTAGCCTTCTCATTTTACAGGCTTTGATAAAGGAGTCTCCCTCTTTGTTATTCAGAGCATTTCCCTTTTGTTCTGAATATAATTACTTGAAATTTGTATCTGAATATCTGTGCATGCTGTGGCAAATTGAAATAATTTGTAGATATGTATCTTTGTTCAGACTTGTAAGATATGGTGGTAGGAGAAAGAACACTAAAATGTACATTCTGTAAGTTTTATCTCCAAATGACTATGGAATATGCTAAGATGGTGTGGCTGTTTATGTCATTTGGTGATTATGCATTATAGATATACATATATTAGTTGTAGGTATTTACTTTTCCTCATATTTTTACATGAAACCAAGCTTTAGCCCTTGCTATTGGGCAGCCAGCCTGTACGGGGATCCAAACCAGTGATCTTGGTGTTTTAAGAATGCTTTCTAAACAACTGAGCTAACTGGCCAGCCCTAACCCTTACTATTATAAACAGAAAATATTAAAACTAGAGTTAAATATGCTGTATGTGGTCAAAAATGTTATCAAATATATTTGTAAGGCACATCATAATCAGTGCCCATGGGAATGTAATAGATTAAATAATATCCATTCAGAGTAGATTTACTCATTATTTAACTAGATTTTTAAACAGGGTATCCCTAATTCCGGTTTTACTGTAGTGGATTTTTCAGTAATTAATGATGAATTCTTCTAATTTCTCTATTAAAATATTTCATCTCATTAAAGTGTGGATCAATCGTATATCTAACTTCAGCACCATATACTTCAGAATGACCTGTTCAGAGAAAGTGAATGCATGTGCTGAGAAGACAATGAAACCAGAACAAGGATTGCATAGGCAATTAGATTAGCCACTCTGGTAAAGACATAGCTGAAGCCCTATTAGGTCTGGCCCAGACCTAATGTGTTTGGAGGAACTGAGCAAATCACGTTAATTAACGTTCACAACTTTCTTTGGTGAAAAGGTTTGGTGTCAGAGAGGAGACAGGCATTTTCTTTTTAATCTGTACATTATACAAATCCACGCAGGTCCATGGGCCACTGAAAAGGAAGCAAAAGGAATTGAAGCAAAAATAATTGCTCTTTTAGTCTCAAAGCAAAAAGGATATTTATTAGTTTAAATGATTCCTTTCATTGGCATGTTTAACTTTGAACTACAGTGCATGTGTGTGTATATATTTGTATATGCACGTTTCCTTTCCAGAAAATTTCATTAAGAAGGATTTTTTTATCTCGAAAGTCTAAAATTTGAAAAATTATCAAAGGAATACTGTAGTGTTGTTTTGTACAGTTGATTGTTTCGATTAATTTTAAACATTCTCTTTAATTTTTCTCTGCCTTAAATTATAATCTCATGTGGATGCAGACATAAA
>NW_007729408.1:112600-113688 GCF_000696425.1 Galeopterus variegatus | reverse complement strand
ATATATTTGTATATGCACGTTTCCTTTCCAGAAAATTTCATTAAGAAGGATTTTTTTATCTTGAAAGTCTAAAATTTGAAAAATTATCAAAGGAATACTGTAGTGTTGTTTTGTACAGTTGATTGTTTCGACTAATTTTAAACATTCTCTTTAATTTTTCTCTGCCTTAAATTATAATCTCATGTGGATGCAGACATAAGGATAGAAATGTTATGAAGAATATAGGGTGTGAACTCAATATTTAAGTTATGTGTAAAACAAAATTATGTGTTCCAAAAATAAAATACAGTATTTCAAAGTTTTTACACCAAAATGAGTGCTATTACCTTCAACGTCACCACCCTGGAAGGAGTTTTGATTTAGTTATTGCCATTTACATGCTTTTTAAAAGCAGCACCTATGACAATAACACTGGTGGCCTGTATTTAAAAGACAGGTAAATGAGGGAAGAAAGTGTTGGGTGAGGATATTGTATGGGAAAGCCAGTTGGTTGTTTAGATAGAGCCCCATGTGGTAGCAATTTCATCACTTTGGAGAGAAACCAACACAAACGAGCCTTCAGCTTTGCAGAACTAGAATTTAGAGTACTTCTGAGATACTCAAAGAGAATTTCATTTAAGTGGACCAACTCACTTTAATAATCTTGCATGACACAGATAAATAAACTAAAATCATAATATATTATTCTTATGCATTTACTAGAATATTTTATCTGTTATCAGACATTCTCATCCTGATTAGCTCTTTAGAAAATCTAATGAGCAATTAGAAAACACTTGGGGGCAAGAGAAGAAAAAAGGTGGATTATCCTAAAGGATAGTCCATTGAGTTTGATGTGTGAAAGAATAAATCCAGTCCTGTCCCACAGCCAATGCTTTCCAGTGCCCCACATCTTCTAGATTCATTAACACTCCTGGAAGATGTTGGCTGATACTGTTGAATTCCCAAAGTCTACTGTAAGCAGCATGTAGATAGACAATTTTTCTTCAGTTTGCCTGTTCTTTCCTCAGATAGGGTGACACAAAACCCTCTCTCTCTCTCTCTCTCTCTCTCTCTCTCTCTCTCTCTCTCTCTCTCTCTCTATATAT
>NW_007729408.1:84747-112524 GCF_000696425.1 Galeopterus variegatus | reverse complement strand
TCTCTCTCTCTCTCTCTCTCTCTCTCTCTCTCTCTCTCTCTCTATATATATATATATATATACACACACACACACTTTTTTATTGTGCTAATCCTAAAAGTATATGTGGAAGAAGAGGTGAAAGTTGGGTCAAGCTTTAAAAAATGATGAATTTTGTTCATAAAGAAATGCTACCAACCAGTAATTACATATTATTATAAGATCCAAAGAATAGAAACAGATTATTCAAGTAGCTTTGCCTACCATCTTAATCCTAGCTACAAATATGTTTCTCAGCTAGATCAGATTACAAAGGGCTGGTTCTAGTTCAAACACTGGCCAGAATGACTAGAAAGGGAGAGTTCAAGTTTGCTTTTACTTTGGTTTATCAGAACCAGCCAAGAAGCAGTGCAAAGATAAACAATATACAAATATGTGGATACAACTTTTCCATGCATCCTTGGTTCCTGGCTTAGGGGCAATCAAATTTTGGCAGTCAGTGCAGCCCTTAACAAATGCTCCAGATTTTGATACTTTTAGAAAGAGGAGGAAATGTCCACAATTAAGACTTTACCCACATTTATCAGGCAATTCCTTACTTTTCCATAGATACTTATACCTTCATTCTACTTTTTCCTTCATTAACATTATTCCACTTTATACTGGTATTTATATACAAATACATTCACTTCGCATATATCTCATAAAGCCTCTTTGCCTTCCTCTGAAAAGTGTGATTTTCTTCTATTGGATTACATTTAAATGAAAATATGTTACAGAAAATGAAGGATGATTCCATTGTTGTATTTGTGCAAAGATAAGTAATTTAAATATTCTTTTTATTAAGACAAACCTATGTCTTCAAATTAGCCATTTTATTATTAAAAATAATAGCTATTATTGGGACCATTTTAACTAACCTTTTTAGAGGTTACTAATTATTTTCACTTATAACTTCTGAGATAATAATATTTCTATTTAAACTGTTGTAGGAGTTTGTCAAGTAGATGAATCTTTAAAATAGCTGTGGGCAGAGTATATATCATTATCAGCTAACATGACGGTATGGAGGCGTTATTAACATTACTAACAACACAAGCAGAAAGGGAGACTGGAATACTTATTTTTTTAACTGTTCTATTTCTTTTGTGATGATGTTAGAGTATAATAAACTGGCAACAGAGGTGTTCTAAGGAATTTTGAAATGTGACAGAAGTTATAGCCAATTATAATTATGACAAAATATAATATTTTTTAAAAAATCGCCTTGTTTCAAACTCTCAGTGGACTTGCAGAAACTCTTATAGCTATTGTATTACATTTTCCTATTTTTAAACCCCTACATTTTGGGCACCAGCATATCTTGGGGCCAACAACTAATCTACCTTTATAAATGTGAGAGTTTTCTTTAATTACATCTATTTAAGATATTGTGAAGTGATTAATTTCATTTTTGGTGTAGGTTTAGGGCTGAAGATGAGCTAAGTGCCTCATTTTGGCATGGATAATTCTGAACTGAGAGAAGGGAATGTTTTTTTAGATCAAGTACCCATACATATTTGTCCCTTTAACCTTTAAATCAATCCTGATTGATTAACCAACCTTTACGAATTTTTAATTTAATGTCAGCCACTTAACTTCTGTTGTTACTGATAACTGGATAATAAATCTGTTGTCTTAATGATTATATATTTTTTATCCTCAACTGAAGTAATGTGGAAATTACACAATTAAATTGTTATGTAAAATAAAAAGGGGAAATTGGTTAGTTAAGCATTTTAAATGGAGTTATCTTTAGCTCATGACTGTAGGGACCAAGGGAAGACATCTCTTTCAAACCTATGAAGGTTCTCTGAAAAATCACCTGATAAACAGATTAATATGACAAAAAGGCATAACAAATTTTGTTATATCACAGTTTTATATGACACAGGAGCCTTCAGAATTGTAAAGCCAGGGCTTACAGACCCCTCGAGTCTGTTGCACAGACTGGGTCACAAACCCTCCACACGCAGGTCTGTGAGCTAGGTGTTAGGGAAAAAAAAAAAGGTCCTGGGAGCCGTGGGTATAGAAAACTGAATAGGTTTTATTCAGATCTAGGAGCAACTGTCCTCGTGGCTTCTCTAAGATTTCTCTAAGAGTTCTGAGAAGCACTGTGGAGCAGAGCTGTTAGTCTTTTATACTTAAGTCCATAACCCTGGACACCTGGGTGCCCATACGCAATTATGTTAAGTAGTAACAAGGAACACTTGAGGATATTTACAGCAAATGCTTGGCAAGATTGTGAACATCTGAGGGGCCGTGACCATATTCCTATTTTTTTTCCCCAACAAGAATGACGACCCAAAGATATAGGGAAAATCGTCCACATTTATGCTTAGGTTCGATGAAGAAGGCCCAGCTGTGTCTAATGTGATTGGACAAGAAAGGTGTGATCTAATGCTAATAAGGCTGAGTGGGGAAACCAGCAAGGCCTGTTTGTTCAAATTCTTCTAGCCTCTCTGTGTAGTATCCATTCATCCAGGGTATGGACAGGACCCTTTCTGGACCTAAAATCAGACAAGGCAGAGAATTTCTTTTTGGTCAGCTCCAAGACAGAAAGTTGTGTATGTGGGGGAGGTTAGAGTATTCCATGACCTGCCTTGGGGACGAGGGAATCTAGTTTTCATGGCTTGCCTCAGGGGAGAATGAGGCTGAGAGACAGGAGGGCAGGAAAAGGTCAGAGGAAAGCTTTGCTTTTGAGGCTGCTTCTGAGACCTTCACTTTGGGGTATCGCTTTCTGGGTCACAACACGACCAAGGCTAAATGTGTATTTCTCATTTTTTTTTGTATATTTAGTCAAGGAAGCTCAGTTTTGGATAACTAAAAACACTACTAACTATAGCATCGCATTTTTTTTTCTATATATATTATTCATATTTATACAAAGAAAAGGAAAAGTGTTTGAGATCCACCAAATCACTTTAAAATCACTTGGGGATGTCCAAGGTTGGTCCTTTTCTTAGTTGATAAAGTATATGCTTTTTCATATATTTTTCTCCCATGTAAATTCCACTGAGGCCCTAAGCCCATCTGATCCTCACACACATTTCCATTCTCTGAAATGAAAGTAAATTATGATTAAGTAATGCAAGAGGTAGCCAAATCAGAAAGAAGCTATTGCATCCGATTTTCTGATTAAGTATTTACAAAAGAAACTTCTATAACTGGCAGATATTGAATCCTATGCACTGAAATTAATGGGTCTCTAAGTAAGTGGAAGGATATATTTACTACTTGAAGCAGAGAATAATTTTATTCTAAGGGTTCTCCAAAATGACCAAGAGAAATTGTCAGTAAAGCAATCTCCGCAGCTATCACTTCACTATGTTATGTTGTAATTTGAGGTTGAATACTGTAAGAAAAATCCAGGAATTATATCTTTAACATATACACACAAAAAATGCTCCTATAAAAATCAGATATATGATAATCAAATCCAAGCATAAAAAGCTACTTTGAGCCATTCCTACCACTATATAATATTCTAAATATCTCCAGATACTACTTTGCAAACCAAAAAAAAAAAAAAAAAAAAAAAAAAAAAAAAAAAAAGGACCAATAAAAGTCAGTGACAAGTATTGAAATATATCTATTAAATTTTGAAATGTGTCAGTTGGACATGATAGAAAGACATTTTTGCTGCAGCAGCACGCATTATGCACAGGAATCTTCAAACTGGGAAAAGCAGAAAAGAGATGAATTTATGGAATATCTGGAAAATATAGTTCAAATCAATGGTTTGCTATGTTAGTTCCAAAAATGGCTTTTATAAATATTTTAAATCAATGAACAATATTTGGAATTTCCTGGAGTACTTTTTGTATCAGATTTATTGCTATAGAAGAATATATATCCTATTGCTTAATTAAAAATTATGTTGTTAACAAATGTATTAAAATGCAACATGGAGAAATTTTAAAATATTCTCCCATTCTTAAGTTAAAGCTACTAACAAAAACTCACTTGCTGTTTTAAGTTTGCTAGAGTGATACTGTGCTTTTGAGCTCATTAAAAACAATCAATACAAAGCAGTCAAACATAGTGAAATTGATTAGCATCATGCAATTCACATGCTAGGGGCTGAAGCCTGGCCCTTCAGGACACTACATATTAAAAGCCAAGCTATTCAGTGTCAACAAAAGTGAAGAGACTTTAGAGTCTTAAAAAAATACCAGTCTTTTGCCTGACAAAAATATGAAATGACAGGAGTAATTTCAAATAGCTCCAGGCAAATTAACCATAATATTTATTAATAACATCGTCTTTGCTGGTAAGGAGCAGGGCATTAATAAATACTGGGCAAACAAAATGGACTTCAGAGTTCAAATTAACTGTGCAAATGGATGAAGGTCATATGAAATTATAAAAGGTTAAATATAACATTATTTTAAAACCTTCAATATACTAATCAGTAAAAAACTGGGAAACTCATGGAGCATCTTCTCTTGGTTTCAAAGCTCATTCTTTCTGCAGGAATATGCATAGACAGTTAAGTTGATTATCAGTATGACTCAAAGCAGTTATCTAGTGTATAGACAAAGTTGTTGCATCATATTTTACCATTTTTGTTGGAAGCATCTACTTCACAAAGATGTCCTTTTTGTTTGTTTGTTTTGTGGTTTGCCTTTTTTTCCAATTTTTACTGTGGTAAATACACATAGCATAAAATTTACCATCTTAATCATTTTAAAGTGTACAGTTGAGTGGTATTTAATACATTTCTGTTGTTGTGCTACCATCACCAGTATCCGTCTGCAAAAATCTTTTCATCTTGCAAAACCAAAACTTTATCTCATTAAACGCTAGCTCCTTGCTCCCCACTCATCCCAGCTCCTGACAGCTACCATTCTACTTTCTGTCTCTATGATGTTGACTACTCTAGGTACCTCATAAAAGTGGAATCATTCAGTATTTGTCTTTGTGTGATTAGTATATTTCAATTAGCATAATATCCTCAAGGTTCATCCATTTTGTAGCATGTGTCAGAATTTCCTTTTGTTTTCAGGGACATATATGCCTTACATTATATTTCATCGTAGTATATACCACATTCTGCTTATCCATTTATCTGTTGGTGGGCCCTTGGTTTCCTTCCATTTTTTTGGCTATTGTGAATAATGCTGCTCTTTACATGGGTGTACAACTATGTCTTCAAGATCCTGCTTTCAGTTATTTTAGGTATTTACACAGAAATGAAAACCAACTTTTAGTTTTATTTATTTTTCTCTATTGTTTTTCAATTTTCTATTTCATTTATCTTTGCCCTAATCTTTTTTATTTCCTTTATTCTGCTACTTTTGGATTTAGTTTGTTCTTTTTCTAGTTCCTTAAGTCATACAAGATTGTTTATTTTAATTTAAGTGTTTATATATATAAATTTCCCCCTTAGCACTGCTTTTGCTGCCTCCGCTAAGTTTTACTTTATTTTTGTTTTCATTTATTTCTAAGTATTTTCTAACTTGTCTTGTGATTTCTTATTTGATTTATTGATTGTTTAAGAGTGTGCTTTTCTAATTTCCACACATTTGTGAATTTTCCAGTTTTCTTTTTATTATTGATATCTAATTTCATTCCTTTGTGGTTGGAGAAGATACTTTTATATGATATCTACTTTTATAAATCTATTAAGGCTTAATTTGTGACCCAATCTATGTTCTATCTTGGAAAATGTCCCATGGGCACTTGAGAAGAATGTGTACTCTGTTGTTGTTGAGTAGAGTATTCTGTGTATGTCTCTTAGATCTGGTTAGTTTATTGTGTTGTTTAAGTCCTCTATTTTCTTATCTTCCAGTTGTTCTATCCATTTTTGAGGGTGGGGTGTAAGTCTCTAATCATTATTGTAGAACTATTTTTCTCATTCTGTTAGTTTTTGCTTCATGCATGTTGATGGTCTACTATTAGGTATGTGAATGTTTATATAAATTGTTATATTTTTCTAGCTGTGTTGAACCTTTTATTAATATATATTATAATGTTCTTCTTTGTCTCTTATAACCTTTTTTAATGTAAAGTTTTTTTTGTTTGATGTTACTATAATCACCCCTGTTCTTTTTAAGTTACTATTTACATGAAATATCTCTTTTCTTCCTTTCTCTTTCAACTTACTTGTGTCTTCAGATCCAAAGTGAGCCTCTTTTAGACCTGTATTTCTGGATCATTTTTAAAATTCATTCTTCCCATCCTTGTCTTTTAATGGGGGACTTTAGTTTATTTATGTTAAAGAAATTACTGATAAGGAGAGATTTATGTCATTTTGCTGTTTTTTTCTACATGCCTTACATATTTCTTTTAGTTACTCATTTCCTGCATTTCTGTCTTCTTTAGAGTTTAGTTGAATTTTTGTAGTAAAATGTCTAAATTCTCTTCTCATTTACTTTTGTGTTTATTCTATTGCTATTTTCTTTGTGGTTACCATGGGAATTACATTTAACACTGTAAAATTATTAACCTCTAATTTGAATTTATACCCTTTTAACTTCAATAACATAAAAACACTCTCTTTGAAAACTCAATCTCTACGCCTTTCAATTATTGATGTAACAAAAATTATACCTTTATATATTATGTGTCCAAAAACATGAAGTACTAATTTTTTCTAATGCATTAGTCTCTTAAGTTATGAAGGAAACATAATGTGTAGTTATAAACCAAAGTGAAAATAAAACTAGCATTATAATTTCCCATTTATTTACCTTTATTGTGATCTTTATTTCTTCATATAGATTTGAGTTACTGTCTAGTGAAATAACTGCAGTTATTTCAAACTGCAGGACTTTCTTTAGCATCTCTTGCAGGGTAAGTACACTGGTAATGAAATCCCACAGCTCTTGTTTATTTGGGAATATTTTAATTTCTCCCCCACTTTTGAAGGAAAGTTTTGCCAGATATTGGATTCTTGGTTGTCAGTATTTGTCTTCTAGTTCTTTAAATATTTCAGTCCACTACCTTCTGACCTCCTAAATTTCTGATGTAAAAGCTACTGATAATTTTATTGAGGGATATATGTTGTGAGTTCCTTCTCTATTGCTGCTTTTAAGACTTTATTTTTTTCTTGTCTTTGGCTTTTTACAGTTTGATTAAAATGTGTCTAAGCGTGTGTTTTTTTGAGTCCATCATATTTGGAGTTCATTAAGCTTCTTGGATGTTTATTTTCATGTCTTTCATCAAATTTGGAAAACTTTCAGGAATTATTTCTTCAAATATTTTCTCTGCCTGTTTTTCTTCTCCTTCAGAAGCTCCCACAATGTATATTGGTCTGCATAACTGTTTCTTACCAGTCTTTTATTTTTCACATTTATTCATTATTTTTTTAAATTTCTGTTTCTCAGACTCAACAACTTTCATTACCATACCTTCAAATTCACTAATTTCTTTTCATGCTCAAAACTAGCTTTGAAACTTTCTAATGAACTTCTCATTTCAATTATTGTACTTTTGAGCTCAAGAATTTCCTTTTGGTTTCTTTTTAAATATTCTCTCCCTTTATTGACATTTCTATTTTGTTCATACATCATTTTCTTGACTTTCTCCATGCCTTCCTTCAGTGTTTTGAGTATCTTTAACACACCTGTTTTAAAGTCATTATCTACTAGATCTACTGTCAGTCTCTCTTAGGAACATTTTCTGTTCATTAATTTTTTTCCTCTTAATGGGACATACTTTCCTCTTTCTTTTTATGCCTTATATTTTTTTTTTTGAAACTGTACATTTGAGTCCAATAATGTGGTAACTCTGAACTCAGATTTTACTCTGTTTTCTAGGGTTTTCTTTTTTTTAACAAAATCTATTTTGTTTTGATTATTTTGTTTGTTTGTTTTGTTTTGAATACTATAGGCTGTCTCTATGGCAAAGATTAGCCTGAGTTTTAAACTTAAGGGCTTTTGAGGTCCTTTCTGAGCCTGCACCTTTCTAAGGCATTCGTGGTGATTTCTAATTCTCTCTGTATATTCAGTTGCTTTTGAATGTCTTAGTCTTTAATCTCTGGTTCACAAAAGGGGGAAAGGAGAAAAAGGAAGGGCAATAAAAGTCACTGCTTTAAATGCCCTGGAAATTACTTCAGCAGTAAGGGAAGTGAATTGCAACTCTGATGGGGAGATGTAGCAGCAATGGCTGTCCACTTCTGCGTCTTCACCTCTGTGATCAGAAACAGCAATCAGTGATCAAAACACAGATCCTTAATATTTGGAGAATAGCATCCTTACTGCCCACCTTGACTACAACAAGTTATATGAAAGTTGCTCCAAGAACACATATACAGCTGTATGCCACAGGGCTCATGGTATGATCAGTAGCTACAGCTCAGTAGCTACCATGAGCTGAAATTGACCTAAATTAACTGTAATTTACCATACAAGTCTTCCCCTGGAAGTTGCAAGCCTTAAATTTACTGCAGAGTTCTAAAGCAGTTATATCAAGTAGATTCTGCTAGTGTAATTATTGTTGTTGAGGAAACAGATTCCTTCTGTGACCTACTCTGTTGTCTTCCCGGAATCCTCTCCTGTCCTAGATTTCTATTATTAGGTTTTCAAAATACTCTTCTTAATCATTAAGAAAGTTGCAACATTGGGTAAAAGTGGAGATAAGCCAACATAAATTATTTATTTTGTAATTATACATCCATGAGTTCCATGTTATAAAAATTTGAGTGTTGTAACAATAAAAAAATAATATTCATCAATTGAAAATATTTATTTTTAAAAGTATTATTTTTATGGTATATTATAAAATCATGAATTCAGGTTGGTTAATGGTTTCTCCGAAGTCTTTGACTTATTCTTAGAAGATCTACATTGTTCTAAACTTAAAGATAGTGACTACATTTACTATTTTCTATTTATGTCTGAAGAATAAATATCCATAGGAATAATACACCTTAGAGAGGTCCTTCATAAACACTGTTCAACACATCCTTTTTTTTTGACTGAAGTATTCATAAAATTTTGCTTACTAGACAGTTATACCAATGGGTGTGAATTCATTTAAGACAAATTTAGAAAAAAAACACCCAGCTGAGGTGAAAAACTTTCAAGGCAGGATTAGAATGGAATTTTAAAATGATTTATTATAATGAACTCCATTCTCTTGTTTGGAAGGACATTTGGTTAATTGATGTTTAACTCCAATAAGTTGTTTGCCTTTCAAAAACACAAAAATAGACAAGCTATAGCTAATATATATTTTAGTTCTAGTCCCTAAACTTCAAGAATTAATGTCGTCCTCTTTGATGATTATGGCCTTTTCTACATGAACTCCCCAATGCCACTAAAAATTGAGAATTTTCAGCATATGGTACTACAGGTATCATCAGACTAAAAAAGCAGAAATGCTCTCCTTATCCTTTTCACATCATTAAATGTGATCAGGGATAAAGCTTAAGCAGCTTGTTATGGTGGAAGCTCGTGGTACTCGTCTATAGAATTCATGAGGTCAGATTACACAGTGTCAGGGAAGATCAAGCTAATGGAGCAATTTAATTAAAATTAATTGATTATGAATCTGTCTCTTACATATGAGATTAATATAGGGTTATTCAACATTTTTTTGCTTTAGGTGAAACTAACTTCCATGTCTTTCTTTTTCTCTTTCTCAGTCTTCTCCTGGAATCAATAGTTTTAGTAGATAACGGTTCATAGAACTTAGAGATGTGAAAGACCTGTGAGGTCATCTAATCTATTCCATACTGAGATAGGATAATTATTTTATTTTCCTTATATTGTCTCTCATTTACCCATTGAATATGGTTCATAGTAAAGACTCTCACTAAGCTGAAAAATAATCATGTATTGAAGCTTCTATGAGTGCTTTGTTTAAATCACATACATCTACCTTAAGAATTTAGTGTAATCTTGCTGACAAACTTATGTGAGCCAACTAGGAAGATTTTAGTTCAACAACCTAGATTCATGTTTATGTCACAAAGCAACAGTTTATACAAGTAAGTAGGATTGGCATATATCTGATTAAATGTGATACAGACGCTAGAAAAAAAAATGTGATACAGACAAGACTCAGTACACTGTCATCATTACTGACTCCTCTGTCAGTGGGAAATATTGTTCTCCTTGTAAAATCAACTTTACTATTCCAGGAAGTTAAAGAACTTGCATTTTGGCTCCCTCCAGTGTGCTCGCTTATGCATAAATATTATAGTCCTCATGCCAGGTAGTCAGTATTTATAATTAAAATATTCACTAGGTTAGGCAACATTAAGTGTAAAGAAGTAGACGCAGTAGTGACCAAGTGGGAATATATCGGGACTTGCTACTGGTAACAGATTTTTAGCATGATAGTGTAATGTCATAGTATTTCAGGTGTAAGTAAAAGAGATGAAAAATTCCTTTCACGAGGATGTCTCTTCACACCTCGAATGTCATGTATTGCATATATTGATACAGTCCTTACAAAAAATTGACATTTACATCTTTTAAATGTTTCTATCTTTGAAAAAAAAATTTCTCCTCTCTTTATGTACAAGAACAAAATTAATTATTTTACTTTATTTTTATGCCCTTTAGAGTTCTATTTTATATATATATATATATGTCTGGGAGATTGGCATGTATAATTAATCAGAGAAATGTAAATACATTGAACTGTCTAGTGTTACTCTTTGTGTTATGTTAATCACTGCCAGACAGGGTAGGAATGAGCTAACAAAGACCCCAGAATATAGCCAAATCAACTGGAAAGCGTTGTATATTATAAAATTCCAGCAATTTCGTCACTGTCAGCATGGCAGGGTACCTGAGCAGGAATCATATGGAGAGCTGAAGCAGGGTAACTGCAGGCAGAAGATATGTTTTTAAGTGAACTTGCTGATAAAAAGCTTCAACAGCATGACATATCTCTGACGTGCTGGGAAACAGCAGCTGACAGAGCAAACCAACATGTAACAATTGGATTCAGAGGTGAATATATAGGACCATAAACCAAATGAGGCTTGTGAATAGCTTCCAGGGTTGCAAATCAAAAACTATTATACACCTATTCCTGTGGGGACAACTGTTGAAACAAATAGTGCACTTTCCTTCAGATTTTCATGAATGAAGGCAGCCATCAACTGGTGACCAGACAGTAGGGAATATCGTTTTACTTTTGAAAGACAAATTTTACATCACTTGGGAAACTTTTTATTTTTATCCACTACCCATTTCAGTTTTGTATTTGAAATCTTATCTGAGCCACATTCTAATATCAGTTGTTAAATAACTGAGTTTCAATTAGGTATCATGATTTCTTGCACTGTAATCAACCAGAGAGAACTTGCAGTTTCTGTGCTGTGAGTAATTGAGCTATTCCTCATTATGCCTGCCTTGATTGGCAAAGGTAAGGAAGCATCTTCACAGTTGATGAGGAGACTGGTTGCACCAAACGTTGTGGGAGTGTTTTCTTCATTTTTGCTACTGTAAAACAATGTGAATAACATAAAGGACTTCACGAGGCTGTATACTGAAAGAACAACAAATCATTAGCACCACAGGAGAGAGTTTTAATAGCCTTTGATTAATCTATAATCTACTACTATCTCAATAGTCTTTGTTAATGTAATATTCAATTAGATTGTTATTTGAAACAATTCATTTTACATTTATTAAATGTTCTGCATACTGTTATGCTGTCATTAGGTAGCATTTAGCAAACTGATCGTTAAAGATTGCCTTTTGAAATATCTTTTACAGGTTTAATGCTAAGATTCAATCACCATCTGTGTTCTAATGACTATTTTAAAAAACATTTTTATCTCATTTTTCCTCCTTGTGAATACTTGTGAAGGTATTTACTATTTTGAGCTCATTTGTATGCTTATGAACATTATGTAAACACTGCTTGCACGATACTACCTACTTCATAACGTTTTGTGTAAGGACTAAATGCAGTCAGAGTTCAATTAATCTTAGTTACTTTATTATTGCTAATAATAAATAAAGGTAGGATAAGATTTCCATAAAAATTAAATTTTAATGCTGAAAATACTACTGTAATATGTAACACTTATATACTAATTACAAGGTCCCAGAAACTGTTCTAAGTGCTTTGCATGTCTTATTTTATCAGCTTTCATAATATAATAATGCTTTGAAGAAGGTATTATTATTATTCGTATTTTATAAATTAGATAACTGGGGTGTAGAGAGGTTAAGTGGTTCACCCTAGGTCTGCTTTGTTTTTGGCCTGAGACAGTTGAACTATAAAGTCTATGCCATTAATTATTATATTGTAATACCTCTCTGTCAGCAATCTCAAACAAATTCTAAGATGTTCATTTGTAAAATGGATGTTTGGAACTTGAAATGTATATGTCAAATAGAAATAATACATACTAGCCTGTATCCTGTCATGCCTTGTTAGACTCATAATGTATCAAACATCATATTACATGGGAAAATACATGGACTTCCATTTTTAGCCCTAAAAAAATTCTTTTTGTTGTGTTGTTGATCTGGTAGTTGAAATAGTGACTATCTCCAGATCTCTGCTTCCTAGTTCCTATCATGGTATTTTGTCCTATGGCCTTTGACAGAGCTTTCAGCAATGAAGATCAAGAGGTAAGAAATAAGTTTGTCATGTGTTGACCCAGAGGGTTTGGTGGAAGCACTGCATGAAGGTAGACTAGGGATTGGAGCAAGGCAGATGAGAGGAGAATGGCCTGAATTGTGAGAAGCAAGGAGAGAAAAAGTGTGAAAGTAGGGAGATAATATATCTTCCTTTTGTCTTCAATCCTTTGGATGTAGATCTCTTCTCATGAGTCAAAACATTTCTCAGATATTTGAAAAACAGCTTTTGATAATAGCAGTCATATTTCTCCTGAATATTCCAATAACGTGCATGTATTAAATGTCCTGTATCATATGGTTTCTAGGTACCCGCACTGTACGGATTGATTGAAACTGGATATCTCGAATTGCTACTTAGAATGAAATATTCCAAAATAGCCTAACCAACAGTGTTAAATACAGTCAGATTTTTATTATCCTTTATTTTAACACTTTTATATCTACCATTAAAAATTGAATTCAATTTTGTTTTGATTGATTTTTTTTTTTTTTGTCTTTTTGTCTTTTTTCGTGACCGGCAACGGATCGCAACCCTCAGTGTTGCGCCCGTACCGGACCGGGACCAGCTACAGAATCGCAACCCTCGGTGTTGCCCCTGCTCCTCACTCAACCAGTAAGCGGCCGGTCTGTATGTGGGATCCGAACCCTCGGTGGGAGCGCCGCCGCACTTCCCAAGCAGCGCACTGTAGCAGTACACCACCGGGCCGGCCCAGATTGATTTTGTTTTTAATTCATCATGGAAAATTTCAAACATATACAAATGAGAGAGAACAGTATAGTGAATTGACATGTGTCCATCACTCACCTTCAACAGTTTTCATCGCATAGCCTTTCTTGTTTCACCTATATCCCCATCCATTTCTGGCATATTCCTTTTTTCTGCTTGTTTATTTTGAAGTAAATTTCAGACATGTGGTCCTTCTAGGTTTTGTAGGTGTTCTTTGGTGATGAGAGACTTTTTACTAGTTAATATCAAACTTTGTCTCTGGTCTGTGGGTATTTTGTTTTTTCTTTCAGCTCTGTGTTAAATTATTTGCTGTTCTTACCATTTAAACTCTGCACTGGAACTAATTTGTTGTCCTTTGCTTACTTCTAAAATGGGATGAATTTCCTGCGGGGACCATCATATGAACTCTGTGGCTGTGCTAAATTGTTGCTTTGCTGCTGATTCCCTCGGGAAGGCTTTTTGTACAGCTCAGGTTTTAATGGTTGTCTCTATAGGTGCTTCCAGGACTTGTGAGATCTGGTACACTCGGGTTGTACAGAAACTCTGGTCTGAGCCTGAGTCTTTTCAGTGAACTACACCCCCTGCAGTTCTATTTTACTGACCAGTCTCCACTGAATGGTCCTACACTGATTGGGGGGCAGATCAGCTTGTCCTTGAGTGTTTTCCCAGTGGGCCCGTCTCCCCTGCTCCCTGTGCTCCAAGCACTTCCCATGGGACAGGCCCTATGCTGGTTCCTTGTGGTGACTCACCCACCTCTGAGTGGCTCCTTCTTTTCAGGTGTTGTGGCTCTTCACTCTTATGTTGGTCCACAGGAACACTATTAGTAGTCTTGCTGGCCTGGGGGCCACTAAGGCCCTCTTCTTCCCTGCTGCCTCCAAGCAACTCCATCTGAAGGGCACAGCTGCAGCTTTTACCAGCTCACCAACTCTAGCCTTGAAGTGGCCAGAGCTTGAAACAGTCAGAACAGTCTTTCTTTTTGTCATTGTAGCTTCTCTTGCCTTCATGCACTCAATACATCTCTCCTCCTCTTTCCCTGAGCTCTAGAGGACCCAGCTTGGCTGTCATTGCTTTTTAATAGTTGTAAATTGGTTGATTTGTGGGAGAGAGTGACACTGGGGACCATCTATTCTGCCGTCTTGACCAGAAGCCCCACAACTTATCTCATTTATTTTTTAAAGATAGTTTTCCTGTGTATGAAATTTTAGGACAGGTTTTTTGTTTTTGTTTTTAAGTGGTTCACCCTAGGTCTGCTTTGTTTTTGGCCTGAGACAGTTGAACTATAAAGTCTGTGCCATTAATTATTATATTGTAATACCTCTCTGTCAGCAATCTCAAACAAATTCTAAGATGTTCATTTGTAAAATGGATGTTTGGAACTTGAAATGTATATGTCAAATAGAAATAATACATACTAGCTGTATCCTGTCATGCCTTGTTAGACTCATAATGTATCAAACATCATATTACATGGGAAAATACATGGACTTCCATTTTTAGCCCTAAAAAAATTCTTTTTGTTGTGTTGTTGATCTGGTAGTTGAAATAGTGACTATCTCCAGATCTCTGCTTCCTAGTTCCTATCATGGTATTTTGTCCTATGGCCTTTGACAGAGCTTTCAGCAATGAAGATCAAGAGGTAAGAAATAAGTTTGTCATGTGTTGACCCAGAGGGTTTGGTGGAAGCACTGCATGAAGGTAGACTAGGGATTGGAGCAAGGCAGATGAGAGGAGAATGGCCTGAATTGTGAGAAGCACCACCGGGCCGGCCCTAGCATCTTAAAATTTTTGTCAATTGAATTTTGGCTGAAATTGTTTCTGATGAGAAGTCAGCTGACATTTTTATTATTTTTCCTCTGTATGTAATGCAACTTTTATCTCTGGCTGTTTTTAAGATTTTTTTCTTTATATTTGATTTTCAGCAATTTTATTTTGATATGTTAAGTTGTTGTTTTCATTGAGTTTATCTGTTTTAGGATGAATTGACATTCTTAGGTGTTGGGTTGATATTTTTCATCAAATTTAGTAAAAAATATATTTTGTTAATAACTCCAGATATTTTGAGCTTTATTTTCTCTCTCCTTCCTCTATGACTCTATTACATGTATGTATGCCTTTTTTATTCTCCCATTGGCTGCAAAGTCTCTCTTCATATATGTTCATTTTCTTTCCTCTCTCTATTTCAGCTTGATAGGTTTAATTGATCTGTCTTCAAATTCACACATTTTTTATTCTACAGTATTCAAGTTGCTGTTAGACCCATTCAGTATCTTTCCTCATTTCAGATATTTTATATTTATTTCTAGAATTCCTATTTGGTTCTTTTTTATATATAGTTTTAATTTTCTTTTATTTGGTGAGATATCCTATCTGCTCACCCATTGTGTCTGACTTTTACTGCGAATTCTCAAACATTTATATATATAATGACCATTGTAGTGACTTTTTTCTACTAATTCCAATACCTCTTGTCCTCCATATATTTGTTAATTCTTTTCTCCTTTTTATGGTTACATTTTTCTGCTTCTTTGTATGTCTAGTTTTTGTTGTTGTTGTTGTTTAATTTTATACAGCACTTTATAGGGGCCATGTTGTTGAATATGTGGATTTTGTTTCCCTTTTTAAAAGGGGTGAGTTCTGTTTTGACAGGCAGTTAATTTATTGGTCCACTAACTTGATCTTTCCAGGCTTAGTTTTTAGTTTGTTAGAGCACTAGAATAACCCATACTATGGGATTACAGTAAATCTGTTTCCAAGTGTGGCATTTCTAGGTATGAATGCCTGGTGTAGTCAACAAAGATTCCTGACTCAGGTTAATCAGAATTCCACTGATTCTTAGCACTTTGACCTCTGGAATATCTATTTGGCTCACAACCTCCAGTAGCTGTTGTCTGCCAGGCTTAGGATCCTGACCAATTGACCAAAGATTCAAAGAGATCTCTTTTCAGATTTTTAGAGCACATTCTCTAAATAGTCTTGTTCTCTTCAGTGTTCTGTCCTCTAAATTTCAGCTACCACAGAGATTACAAATTCTAATCTTTTCCCACTGAGAACCACTGCTCTCATTTTGGGCTACAGTTCTTTTTAGTGATGTTTTGGAAGTGTTCCCAGGAAGAAAGCCAAGCTGCAGTGGAGGTCATTGCCTTGGATTGAGTATCCCCCCAAAACTTTGCCTCCACTGTGACAGTATTAAGAGCGTGGGAAATCTTATTACGGTAATTGAAAGATGGGACCTTGAAGAGTTGATTAGATTGTAGGACTGTGCCCTAGGAATGCATTAAGAATGGTGGTCATGGGAATGGTGCTTTAAAAGGAGAGTTCATAAGGAACTCTCTCTCTCTCTACTCTGCCATTTTTGCCATGAGAACCCCCTGGGTCACTATTGCCACCACCAAGGCCTTTACCAGCTATGTTACCTGGACTTTGGACTTCCCAGCCTCTGAAATTGTAAGCAATAATTGTGATTTCTTTATAAATTACCCAGTTCCAGGTATTTTGTTATAAGCCACAGAAACAGACTAATATAGTCACTTAATATGTTTCCCTTATTTAAAAAAAAATCAAAGCTCTGTGCTATATGTTTTTTAATGCCTGAGAAGAGTTTCTTTTTATATATTGTCCATTTTTCATAGTTATTCATAGGAGAAGGGCTCATCTGATACTTATTACTTTGTTATGGATATAATCCAGTAATTAATTTAAAAAAATTTTTTTGAATTAGGATTCAAAACAGTTCATGTATTGTGATGCATTGTTATGTCTCTCAAATCATTTTTAACCCATAAATTCTGTAGGTCTATTGACTTTTTAGTTTGTCGGTTTTATTTGTTGTTTGTTCTTGATAGTTCATTGTTAAATCACATTGAGCATGGAGTCAATTTAAACTTCAAGACATTCTCATGTCCTCTGTAAGATATATAAAATCCCCCATATCCTTTACATATTTTTGGTAAAATTTTTGTTATAATATACATGTATAGATAAAAAGAGTTAGGTTTTGTCAGCAGTAAAGCAATTCCTCAAAAATTAAACAGAATTGCTATATGGTCCAGCAATTCCACTTTTGGGTATATACCCAAAATAAGTAAAAGCATGGACTCAAACAGATGTTTTTACACCCATGTCCATAGTGCACAATAGCCAAAAAATGGAAGCAACCCAAGTGTCTATCAACAGGTGAATGGATAAACAAAGTGTGGTGTACATGTATAATGGAATATTATCCATTCTTAAAAGGAAAGAAAGTTCAGCACATGCTAAAATATCAATTAACCTTGAAGACATTAAGCTAAATGAAGTAAACCAATCACAAAACAACAAATGCTGCATGATTGTACTTATATGAGGTACCTAGAGTATTCGAATTCATAAAAGCAGAAAGTACAATGGTGGTTAGCAGTAGTTGTGAAGACGGGGATGGGGTGTAGTGTTTAATGTGCACAGTTTCAGTTTGGGAAGGTGAAATAGTTCTGGAAATGGATGATGGTGTTGGTTGCTGACACAGTGTGAATGTACATATTTCCACAGAACTGTACACATAAAAATGGTTAAAATGGTAAATTTTATGTTATATATATTTTAACACAATGAAATAAATGAGATGTTTCAGTTTTCTTCAAACAATAGTACAGTTGGGTAGGTTGTTAGCTAATAAGATAGAAAAATCATCAGAAGAATGAGACAACTTGGCAGGAAAGTTATGAAAAGGAGTCTGCTACTGAAAAGGTTAGTCAACATTGATGAGCTCTTAGGTGGTAAGAAAATGGCTTGTTGTAACAACTTCAAAAAAGTATAGTTGTTATATCTTCTTCCCCACCCCCCCCCGGGTTTTTTTTGTGTGTGTATGTGGGTGAATTAAATTGTTTATTTATTTATTTATTTATTTTTGGACAGAAAGGACATTCTTGGGGGGGAGGGGAGAGAGGGAGGAGGGAGGGAGGTGTCGGTGATGGGCCATAATAATCATATACAGTGTATATTGACAAAATAAAAATTTAACAAAAAAAAAAAAAAAGAAAAAGTTGAAAAGTTAATTAAATGATATGACACACACACACAAAAAAAGAAAATGGCACTGTATCTGTTTATGTATTAATTCTTGTTATATGTATATTCAGTAGCGTCTTTCACTTCTCTACCTCTGTGTAAAAAAAGTATCTCTAACACAAGTACCAAACTGAACTCATGATGTTCTCCACAACACCACAAAAAGCTGTCCTTGCTGCAGTGTTTTCCATCTCAGTAACAACTCACCGATCCAGTTGATCATGCCAAATTCCTGGAGGCGCCTTTGCCTCCCCTCTTTCTCTAACACAGTATATCCAGTCATACAGGAAAATCTACAGGTTCTACCTTCAAAATTTATATGGAATTTGATCACTTCTACCATGTTCCAAAATGCCTTCCTTTCTAGCTTAGATTTTTTAAATAGGTTTCTAACTGGTTGCGCTGGTTTCTTTCTCATTGAAAGTCTATTCTCACTATGTCATTCAGAGGAATTATGTTAAAATATGTATATATATATCAGATCCATGTCACTTCACTACTCAATATCCAGTTGCTCCCTTTCCCATTCTTTATTCTGGTGGAGGCGACAGACACTCAAATACAAGACAGATGCCTAAACATAAGACACATGCATTAGATGCTAGAGATATGCATAGGGCATGGTGGGGACACCAGACTAGAGAAATAGGGAGATTCCCTGAGGAGTGATGACAGCTGTAACAGGTGCCCTGTGTTGTATCCCTTGGCCCCTCTGGAGTTTCCATGCAGCCATGGCAGACGATTCAGATGGTTGAGGTGGAGGGCCTCAAGCATACCTGTGTCTCTCCACTTGTCTGCTGCAGGGCTCTGGGCTCAGACAGCTGCAAACCAGAGGAGTGGAGGAGTTAACGCCCTGGAGGGGCCAACCTTAGCTGTTGAGGAGGAGAATCAGGAAGTAAATGTCTGAGCCTACTGTCACCCGAGGGACAATTCTAAGTCACATTCCACAGTTTGTCCACAGTGGTACTGATCTGAATAACACACACTTTACTGACTTTCTCTTGTTCTCTGACTTGCTCTCCCTGTTCCCTCATTCTGGTGGAGGCGACAGACACTCAAATACAAGACAGATGCCTAAACATAAGACACATGCATTAGATGCAGAGCTAGAGATATGCATAGGGCATGGTGGGGACACCAGACTAGAGAAATAGGGAGATTCCCTGAGGAGTGATGACAGCTGTAACAGATGCCCTGTGTTGTATCCCTTGGCCCCTCTGGGGTTTCCATGCAGCCATGGCAGACGATTCAGATGGTTGAGGTGGAGGGTCTCAAGCATACCTGTGTCTCTCCACTTGTCTGCTGCAGGGCTCTGGGCTCAGACAGCTGCAAACCAGAGGAGTGGAGGAGTTAACGCCCTGGAGGGGCCAACCTTAGCTGTTGAGGAGGAGAATCAGGAAGTAAATGTCTGAGCCTACTGTCACCCGAGGGACAATTCTAAGTCACATTCCACAGTTTGTCCACAGTGGTACTAATCTGAATAACACACACTTTACTGACTTTCTCTTGTTCTCTGACTTGCTCTCCCTGTTCCCTTATCACTGCTTTCTGAGATCACTTCCCAAATAAAGGACTCAGACAAATCAGTGTCTCAGGCTGTGCTTACAAGGGAAACTAACCTAAAGGAGTAGGCCATGTGAAAAACTGTGAAAGGCATTTCCGAGGGAGGGGATGGCAGGAGACAGCATTGAGTACATGGATTGATAAGCAGCTCAGTGCTGGCTGGACCACATCATTGAAGCTGTTGACGCAGTGCAGAATCACAGAATCGGGGGTAAACTACCATCCCTCTGCCCTGGACACTCTCGGACCACTCCAATCCTTCAACCATTGTGTGCTTTTTTTTTTTTTAATTTTAATTTATCAATATACAATGTAGTTGGTTTTCGTGTCCCTTTATCAATTCCTCATTTTCCTCCCTCCCTCTCCCCTTTCCCCTCTCCCCATCACTGTGTGCTCAGAGAAAGCAAATGGATTCTAATATTAATTTTAATTTATCAATATACAATGTAGTTGGTTTTCATGTCCCTTTATCAATTCCTCATTTTCCTCCCTCTCTCTCCCCTTTCCCCTCTCCCCATCACTGTGTGCTCAGAGAAAGCAAATGGATTCTAATATTTGCTAACCCAGTGTTGACAGATGAACAGTGCACTTTTCTAGGGTTAGGAGAGTAAAGTCAACTGTCTGTTGCTCCTGGAAATGACACCCTTTTCAGGAGCTCCTGTGGCTCTGCTGGGTCACAGTGCCCTCTGTCATCACACTGGGCCTCGGGTTCTAGGGTGGCTGACACACAGCCTAATCACATTTCAGCTCATTGTGATTATTACCTCATTGTATTTAATCTGCAAATGAGGAGTTAGAATTTAAAATGTCTGTTGAAGGGCAGGAGGCGTGGGCTAGAATTTTATAGTAGGGAGGACAGGAAAATGGTTCCTACACTGTGAAACTCCATGAACGTAATAAAAGAAATGAAAACGACAAGAAGTGAAGTGGAGGAAAGAGAGAATAATGGTGGTAAGGTAAGAAGGAGCAGAAAGGGAGGTTATACAAAACTCATGCTGTAAGTCCTATTCATGTGCTCGAGGGAGGCCACAGATGTGACCATAAGCTTCCTAACTGCTACCATGAAAAGGAAAGTACTGCCAGTTACAACAGTCACAGAATCCATTAGGGAAAAAGAACTCAGCCGCTAAGGAAAAGCGTTGGTGGTATCAAGACCAGAATAAAATTTCTCTTTGGGTCCTAAGTAGAGATGCTGCTGTCTGATGTGATGAAGAGCATCTGTAAACCTGTCCTTCTGGGAAACACAATGACAAAGTGCATAGGGCTGTTTTATAGGACATCCCTCAATATAGGCTGATGGCATCATGACAAAATGCAATACAGTAAAAGCAACTTTATGGGGGTGCTGATATGATATATTCAGGTGTTAAGTTCACTGATGGTCTACTTAATTCACAATTTGGGGGTAGATATAAGGGTATCTAGAAGAATGTACAGACTGCATTTACTTTGGGTAATCTTCCATAAATATGGTTTTTCTCGGCTGAGCTTTTAAAAAATATCAAGGGGCAGTAAGTTTGAAATCACCATCTAGATGGTGGTTATTCCAAGTGGTTGGTTAAGCACAAAACCACCCGCACTACCAGTCCATCAGCCCAACTGGGGCAGATCTGACATCCTCTTAGGAAGATGCTGAGGCCACACCAGGACAGCTGACTGGCTCAGCAGTGGACGTCCAGTGTTTTCATGGGCAGGGTGCCCAAAATTCTCCAAGTAACTTTGTATTCTAACTCAGAAATGAAGGAGTGATTGAGACCTCACAAGTTTTGTCATAAAGGTTGGATACAATGATTTTAGAGTGGAAAAAATATTGAAGAGGTGTAACAAACCTGCTTCTACTGTTGGAGATAAAAAACCATTCAGTAAAGTATCCATGAAGTGGCCAACTACAGAAAACGTTGCTCCCGTTGCTCCGTATACACCCTTCAAGAAAGACAAATTTGCAAAATGTTGCAAAACGTATTCTGCCAGGCTAAGTAACCTGCTGAAAGGGATTATGAGTTACAAAGTGGATAAAAATGAGCAGCTGTCTACCAAAAACGATGGCTCGGTTTTCGAAAAATTGATCTGGTCCAGCCAGTTAGCTCAGTTGGTTAGAACGTGGTCTTGTAACACTAAGGCCAAGGGTTTGGATCCTTGCTCTGGCCAGCCCCCAAAATAATAAAAATAATTGATCTGTGAGTCCTTTCAAGTAGAGACTAGGTAGATAGCAGGGGTAGTAATCCCAGCTTTTCACGATAAAACTGTGGCATATACATATGTATGACTTCTCTGTTCTCTCACGTTGCAAGGTACACAATCCAGCCCAGCCCTAGGTTAGGGGAGAGGGGCAAGAGCAGCAATGACAAAGACTGAACTTTGGAAGAGGGACTAGAAAAGGGAGTTGGCTGAATCAGTCTTGAGGTTGGAAAGAACTTCCTCCAAGGTCAGCTTGTCCATGGACCCATCTAACTCAGTAACCCCTTGATGGCCCCTTACAGGTAGGCATTTAGTCTCTGGCTGAATGCTTTTTAGAGAGGAGAGGGTACCACTAATCTTCGAGCTAACTCTGGTTATTACAAACTAGGCCAATTCTGTCTCTTGGCAATTCTTACCCAGTGATTCAATATTACACTCTGAAGCAAAGTCTATCCCTTCTTTAAAATGCAAAACTTCAAAGCAATCTGAAGATAACTACAGATGAAGATAAATATAGATTTATGGTGAGTAGGGTTGCCTCTTGATATTATGTCCAGATAAACCCATCATAAGTTGAAAACGCATTTAATACACCTAACCTACTGAATATCACAGATCAGCCTAGCCTACTTAAATGTGCTCAGAAGACTTACATTAGCCTACGATTGGGCAAAATCATCTAACTCAAAGCCTATTTTATAGTAAAGCATTGGCTATCTTATATAATTTATTGACTACTGAATGGAAAGTGAAAAACAGAATGGTTGTGTGGGTACTTGAGGTATAGTTTCTATGAATCATATCACCTTTGCACCATCATAAAGCAGGAAAATCTAAATTGAACAATCTTAAGTTGGGGACTGTCTGTACTCAGAGTTCTGTGTTGTCTTCTCCAAGCCTTCTAGAAGAACCTGTTTCCATATAAGGTAACTTCTCTCTGGATGAAAGTTGCCAGATTTAGCAAATAAAAATATAGGATGCTTGTTTAGAGCAAGGTGTTGATAACACCAAGGTCAAAGGTTCAGATCCCCTTACCTGCCAGCTCCCCCACCCCCCCAAAAATTTAAAAAATAAAAATATAGGATGCCAATTTTTTAAAGTATAAGTGTGAAACAGGTCATAATTGGGAAATAGTTATACTAAAAAAGTATTTCTCGCTTATCTGAAATTCAAACTTTATTAGGCATCCTGTATTTTAGCTAGCAACCCTACTCTGGATGCTCTTCAGTTTGTAAACATCATTTTAAAAATGTAGTGACTAGAACTTAAGATAACATTCCAGTCGAACCCAGAAGTACAGCTCAAGTGGGGTGAAAAAGGCTGGTGGGGGAAAAGTAGAAGGATAAAGACACCCCCACTCCCATCCTCCTCCCCCCTAGCTTATGTGAGAAGGCTAGGGTAAAGAGCCTTCCCGTGGGGAGACCAAGCCCCCTCCTCTGCATACCAGTGCAGTGCTAGGGCACAAGTTCGACCAGGGGCCACCTTTGAGACCACCATGTTTGGCAGCTGTGCCTTGGGTTAAGAATCTGTTCCAACATCCCGCAGGCCCCGCCCCCCCCAGGTATTATTTCTAACCTCTGTGATGTGGCAGCCCTTCTTTTTCACAATCATATCTGCTGTCTCTACTCATTTAGGAGATATTTTCAACCCAGATGATAGCATATTTGCAAAACACTACACATAATGGCTTATGCTTCTCTTATCTGTTTACCTTCCTTTCCATTTCCTTTGCTTATCTGGTATCTTCTTCCCTTCTTTTGCAGTATTCTAGGTCTTTTGATACACTAAATTAGATGATAAGCCCCCGCAGGGCAAGGGCTGTGTCTACTCAACACAATAATACTGTCTCCTCTTGTAGAGAACTTTTATTGCAAAAGCCTCCCTCATTCTATTTCCTTATTTTCTCCTCACATCTTCCCACCCAGGTGTTCCTGCAGGAGTAACGCTATGTGTGGTAGGTGCTTATTAGGGGGTGGGTGATATTTTTGGCCTGGCAGAGGTGGAATCAGGGGCAGTTCTAGGTCATCTAAGAACACTTTCTCCACCATATCCCACCTCAGTCTTTTAGGGCACAAGAAAGGATGGGAAGGATTGAGGACTAGCCCTCAGGCAGAACCATGCTCAACTCATTCCAAACAGGTAAGGCCCCTTGCTGTTTTGAAGCTTGTCAGAGGGGCATGCCACAGCTTCCCCCACGATCTCACCACTATTGAATGACTCTTACTTAAGAAATGAAGACTTCCTCCCCCTACCCCTCCCTTTTCAACTCTTAATTCTATTCTTGAATTCTATAATTAAATCCTAAATTTTCTTTTTGATTAGTAATCCCTTGTTTAACTTCAAAGGGGGAAATATACACCTGGACCCAGAACAAGGAGTATTTTGAATGAAAATGATTAGTGGAATGAAACGTTGTCATGGAACATACTTCTTCCCCTGAGCCTCTGCTGAAGTGGGGGTCAGGGTCATTTGGAGAATCTGCTTGTGTGACTGGGCTGGTGGAGGAGGCAGGGCTAACACATCAAAGTCTAGGTTTATTTTAGAATAATCAACAAACTCATTCACTGGGAATCTTTCAACATTTTCATTCTCAGAGTTAAATAATATAGTGTTAGATAATATAGTGCCTGATCTCAGCTTGAAAACCTGTTTGGAGTGAGAGTCTGCAGACCCTCATGGGGTTTTCAGGGGCAACACCTGCAGACAGACATGTAATCAGAGACAATAACTGCTGGTTGTTGTGATCAGCGCCCCTGAGAGTCACTGGGATGGGCAAAGAAAACCCATGTCAGGATTCACCCTCCTTGGGAATGGGTGTGGATTAAGTTAGAATTGCTGGAGAGTGAGTCTTCCTGCCCCAGGCAAACCTATATACTAACCCAACTGAGAACAATTGGTTGGGGCAAAAGCCTTACCTGAATAGGAGGTTACTCACTCTGGCAGATAAATATCTTTCATAATGGAAGCATCATCAGATTCCAGAGTCATGAATTAATGAGGTGTGCTAGTCTGCTGCTAGTGCTGTGTTTCTTAGTTAGAGACATATTTTATCATTTGGTAGTCAGGGCCACGCAAAGGGTGTGGTGGTTATGACCAACCGTTTGGAGTTATTAATTTACACTCATTTTCTGCTACAGAAACAGCTCTTTGGTTGACTTCCATGACACAGCTGACTGCCTGCCACCAAAAGGCTATCCACTTCAGTTCTCATTCTACTTGCTTGTCTGGACAGTCATTTATTTTCACAGTTTCAACTGTTAACCACTGTTATGTCCATGACTGTAAGAAGCACCATTAATTTAATAACACTGGGGGGTGAAGTTGGGAAAGAAGAATCCCTATCACATTAAATATACAACATCTATTGTGAGTGCATCCCTACACCTCACAGCTAAAGACTTACTGCTCTCTCAAGACTCATTGCACAGTCATCCCGTGTGAAGTTTTCCTGACAACCTTCCCCAGTACTAAGCACTCCCTTGTCGTGTCACCACTGCGCCGTGCATATGCTGTCACACCTACTAAGTGACGATGCATTAACTGTAAGCACATCAAGGGCAGGAAGTCAGATTCGTTGCTGTAGTCCCAGGATCTAATCCAGTACCTGGCTCTATAAATATATATTGAGGGCCTACTATGTGCCTGGCACACTTCCAGACTTGCATCTGTTCGTTAAACGAGAGTTTTTAGCAAACATCTACTCCTCAGTAACATGAGGGATACAAGATGAGAATGTGCCAGCTGCTCAGGCCCTTGATTTATTAGACAGAGATGGGAGCAGTGTATTCGTACACACGTTGGGCTAAACTGAATGCGATCAAGTGCCAAAACATGCAGCCCAGATGCTAAACACTCTGGGTGGTTAAAAAAGGGAAAAGTGGGGATGAGCTGAAATCTGAGCTTCTAGAGGAGGGGTCAAGCCTCACACTTTTCTGTAGCTCCAACACCTTCCAATGCCTAACACTAGGCTTGCATTCAAGGTTGACTGAATTAAATAGAAAAACTTCCCCGAGATAATCTTTAAAGAAATGGAATGGTAAGGGGAAAAGAATTACAGACAGGGTGGGTGAACAGCACCAGGAAAGGCTTGGTGGCAGGAATAAATTAAAAAAAATTTTTTTCATTGTGTAAACGATACATAACACAATATTTACCATTTTAACCATTTTTAAGTGTACCATTCAGCGGTATTAAATACATTAACATTGTTGCACCACCAGGAATGAATGTTTAGGAGTTTCTTTCCGAAGGGCTCATACCTGGCTAATCACACATTTGTTGGTGAAAATAAGAAACAGTTGGTGGAAATAATGGCGGATCAGCGTAAAAGCAGTGCTCTCCCACAGTTTCCCCATGAACATCTGTAATTTGTTGTGCGCATGCTAATGAAAGGCTGTGGTGAGGGCCAGTGGGTACCAGTGCTGTTCCCTGGACGTCTGAATCATCCTTGTGAAGTTTTAAACAAGGAACACTAAATTTATTCCCAATACTGTGGGGCCTTTTGTATTCAAATTAAAAGCACAGATCTCTATTGTGGGGAGAAAAAGTCTTTAGTGGCAACCAGTTGTGTCCACTTAAAGCAATATATATAGTCTTAAGAGAACACTGCATATGAAGTACTACAGCTATTAATACAGTTTTTTTTTTTTTTTTTAAGGGGTGTCGTTGTGCGAAGCTGATCTAATCAAGTGTCATAGGCACCCTGGAGAGGGAGGGAGGGGGAAGGAGGAAGGCAGGCCCACCCAGCACCGGGGTAGGGGGCAGAGTCAGGGAGAGCTGGGTTCTGATCTTGCCCCTTGGCTGAGTCCTTGGGCAAGCCACCTGACACTTTGGGTCTCTTAAAGTACAGGATGGAATCCATGGCCTTTAAAATCCTTTTAGCTCTTTCAGTCTTATCCGAATAATTTTTAGCAAGGGCCAAGCAGCTGGTTGGCGGGGTGCTTAGCTCAGGACGAGAGGGTGAGCGTGCGGGGAGTTGCCTGAGGGAACAGCAGACACGAGTGGGTGACTTCAGAGTGGTGGAACGCCGGGTGTCCCGGGACAGGGCTAAAGCGATGGGACTTCCAGACGAGTCTTTCCCGGGCCAGCTTTTAAAGGTCGGAGGAAAGTTTCTCGCGGGGTGGGGGCCCCGAGAGGAGGGCTGGGTGGGCTCCGACCCTCCTCCCCTTTAAGCGGGTGGCCCCGGCGCTTCCTCCGTTACCTGGAGCGGGGAGGGGCTTGGGAAAGTTTGTGTTTGTTGCTGGCAAAGCGCCGGATGGGAGGCGCGGGCGGGCGGGCGCTGCGGTTCTTCCCTTTTGCTTTCGGGAAGCGGTCGGGGCTGCACACTCGGATCGGCGGGGCTGGCTCCGGGGCCCGGCCGGCTGGAGGCGGGAGGGAAGGAGGCGGGAGGGAGTGAGCGGAGCCAGGGGCGCACGTACGCCCCAGCGCTGGGATTTATCGGCTCGGGAGGAGAGCGGAGCAGGCGCGCGGCCCAGGCGGAGGAGCGCTGACTCTGGAGCAGCCGGAGCTGGAGGAGGAGGAGGAGGAGAGGCGGCGGGGAAGGCGCGGGAGGGGCAGAGTCGCTCCCGCCCCGCGAGCATGGGGCGCCTGGCGCCGAGGCCGCTGCTGCTGGCGCTCCTGTCGCTGGGTGAGTGCGCGCGGGGACCGGCGGGGCCCCGGGGGGCTTGGCGGGGCGCGGCTACAGCGCGCGGC
>NW_007729408.1:50187-84379 GCF_000696425.1 Galeopterus variegatus | reverse complement strand
TGGGGAGCGGCCGCGGGGTCGCCCGGAGCCCGGCGCCCATCCGCCCCGGCCCCGCGTGCGGGTGCAAGCGGCAGCTCCTCCAGGCCGAGCCTCGCCCCCACATGTGCCGGGGGGAGTGGCCGCGGCCGGCTTGACCCCAGCCCTCCCTACCTGTTGGCCGCCGGCAGCCCGGCTCACCTTGAACTCCCGGCCCGGAAGGTGCCTGCGGTCCCAGCTCGGGAGCGGAAATCTGAGCCTTTGCTCTGCCCCGCCATCGCCGCCGCCGGCCGGCTCGCTCCTCGCACTCGCAGACCCACGCTGAGCCGTCTCTCCAGGGGAGCGAGGGAATCCTCCAACTTCCTCCTACGAAGGTCACGGGGCGGCCCAGAGCGTGGCCATGAAAATTGGTGCGCGAGCCCTTCGGTCATTTTAGTTGTGGCTACATCTTCTGCCTCGGTCTTTTTTTTTTTTTTTTTTAAGCTTTCCTTGAAGCTGCCTGGCTGCATATTTATAACACAAAGACCTAAAGAGCCTGGCTTCTCCAACTTTTTCTACCTGTTACTTTTCCTCCCTTGCACCCTCCGGAAACCTTTGGTGCCTCATGCTGATTTGACCCAGCACCCTCCCCCCACCCAAGGAATCTCGTGGTTTTTTGTTTTTTGTTTTCTCTCCATTTTCCATTCACTCCATGCACAGGCACTATCTTCACTTAGATATACACTTATCTTAGATATTCACTTATCTTAACCAGCCACGGAAGTGTGTTTATTAAGTGCCCACCATGGTACCCGAGGGTTCACCCTTAAATGCTTTGATATTCCTATGGTTAGCGTCAACTAGGACAAGATGAACCCTTTGACCTGGCCACAGGTCTCTTCCAAGCCCCTAGAGAAGGCAGATCTGAATCCTTTACAGAGTGCATGGTATGTGGTGTCTGTCCCAGCCATGCCCCAGCTGCACACAGGGTAAATGACTACTCTGCACTTATGGTCAGAGGGTCCCAGTGGAGGCCTTACATGGCCACTCCCCGCCTTCTGGCACCAGGGCTTGCACTATCCTAGTCCCCATGACTCCTCCTGCTGGTGAACCAGCCTTTTTAGCTGCTACTGTGTTTTTTTCCTTCACCTTTGAGGGATTTTCTTGAACTCACTCCCTAAGAGAGCTCAGTCAGCCACAGTGCTTCAGCAGCAACCTGTGTGCAAAAAGCTTCCAGATCTTCCATTTAGTTTTATAGCATGTCTTCTATGGTCTCCGGTCCGTGTGCTTTTAATCTTTCCCTTTCACTCTGGGACCCTAGTTAAGTTTTACGTTTGTAGCACATTGCTGTTGATAGTCCACACCCATCAATTGGCTTATGTGTCTGGGGCAAGCAGGGCCACGAGCTATGGTTGCACAGATTGTGCAATGCACAGCAACTCTACGAGCTGCTGTTCACCCTGGAGTCTGTGTGAATGACTCCCACTAGAGCTGCACAGTTCACAACCCCTGCACCTATTAAGAGGGTGGGATGAGGTAGAAATTTGAAAAGAATGCCTTCAGTAACTATAGTAAGGGAAAAAAAAAAAAAAAAAAAAAAGGGAGAAACTGGCAAAAGCAGAATAAAAGTGGGAAAAGCACAGCCTGGGGAAATCTTGGTTGTACACCAGTGTATCCTGCCCTGGCTGGATGTCCTATGTTAACTACACAGAATTTCTGTGGTGTCACTAGCCAGTGCCTTTTCACATAAGAGTTCTCTGCACTGTCAATGTTCCACCTGATAACTGTCCCCACAGAATCTCACTTGGTGTGACTTCAGCCTGACCTCTGGGAAGGCCTCCTTGATTTACACCATTCTAACAGGATACTGATTGCTGAAACTTAATATGTTGGTGAGCAGGATCAGCTTTCCTCCTGTATTGCAACCTGGGTATAATCTTGGTATCACCGCCCTCTTTGACCTCCACATTCACACTGTCCTGCAATTCTGTGGCTTTTTCCATAGCACCATCTCAGGCTTCTCTCCATGCTTCTTATTTCTACAGCTGCTATCTTAGCCCAGGTCCTGATGGTTCCCCACACAGATAACTCCTGACATCTTCCTGGTTGACTATTTCCTCCAGCCTCCCTTCTAAGTTCGTCATTTTCTTTAAGGATCATCTTTGGGGCTCCTGCCTTTGCCCATTGGTTCCTTATGATTGTCCTTCAAGGAAATGCTGCCCCTTGTGTTGTCTCCACTCTGGTCTTCTCTCTGGTTCAGACACTTCATAAGTAACCTGTTTGCTCTCCTTTAACACAGAATATATCGGACCTTCTGACCCCTCCTCCTTCTTTCCTCTTGCCTTTGCATTTCCTTTTTTCCCTAAAACTCACTGCCTCCATGAAGCTTCCTCACTAAATCTACCTACGATGATTACACCAGAGCCCACTCAGCTTCATTTCACATCTCCTCTTACTGCCTCTGCCTGACCTGTCTTGTCGTCCATTCACTATGACATTCCTCGAGTGCTCACTCTGTCCGTAAGAGTGTGTTCAGTACTCGAGTCCCAGGCAAATGCCCAGGACACCACGTCTCACTAGGTGGCTGGTGGGGGTGAGTGGACAGATAATAAAAGGGCTAACCACAAGACAGTGAAATACCTGACGTAGAAACAGAGTGCTAGTTAGGAGACAAGGGAGAGGATGATTAATTTTGACTTGGGGGTTGGGGGAGTAGTTTTGCTGAAGAGATGACATTTGAGCTGAGCCTTGAGGGTAATTAGAATTTTGAAAGAGAGGATAGAAGAGCATTCTAGGCTCTGGGGAAAAGCATAAAGTATGGATGAGTGAAAGTACATGGCTTATTCAGAAGTGGCATGTAAGTTCCATGTAACTGCGGGTGGAAGGAGGAGGAAATAATGGGGGAACAAATGAAAGGTGGGTTCAGGGTAGATCCTGGAGGTTCTGTGCACTATGTTGAGAAGACTGGATGGTGAGGATGAATTTGTTGGCACTCCGGGTGCTGCCAGGCCGCCTGTGTGTCTCTCATCATAGCACTTATTATTTCGCTGTGTATAATTGTTCCCTTGTCTAGATCCCCACCCTGATGATATCCCCTGGGGGCAGAGTCCATGTTAGTCTTGCTCCCTATAGTATCCCTACTGTTAAGAGGGTATATAACACGTAATGGATAAATATTGGTTTACTGAGTACTTATAAATGTATATGTCCTTTAATCTCTGGGAAATAGGTAGCCATTAAAAGTTTGCAGGGCGAGATTAACAGGACGAGGTAAGGTGTCTGAGGAGGGTAAATCCCCAACTAGTGTGCAGCATGAATTGGAGAGTGGAAGGCATGGAGGTTGTGGATAGGGATCAACATGTTCTCTTTATTTATGTCTTTTCAAACATTTTTTTGCAAATCTATTGAAATAGTTTTTAAATGACAAAAGCATTACATCTATATTTTAAATTTTAGAGAATATGGAGGGTATTAATGAGGTAGGTTAAACTGCTTTAACAAATAGACTCAAAACATTGTGGTTCAAATAATAGAAATGTCTTTCATAACAGTGCTGGGGGATACTGAAGAGGGAAAAGTTGGGTGCAACACCCTCTCCTCATGGTCACTCTGGCTCCCAGGCTGGTGTCAGTTCTGCTGTCTTTAGCCCATGGTTTCTAAGATCACTTTGGTTGTTGTCATCACCATTCCATTCCCCACAAAGGGGGAAAGAGTGTGGAATAGAATGGATGGAGGCCTCGTGGGCCAAGCTTGGAGGTGGCACATCATCGTTTCTGTACACACTTTGCTGGACAGTTTAGTTCCATGCTCCCTACTGCTGCAAGGGAAGCTGGGAAATGCAGAGAAGCCTGGCAGCCATCTGCCTGCTGCTATGGAGGAAGGGGAGAATGGACTTGGGGGGACAGCTAGCAGTCTCTGAGTCAGTTATAAAGGGTAGAAGGTAGAGAAAAAATGTGCCCATCCCCCGCCCGGCCATAGCCACTCCTTTATAATGTGTGTGTGTCTGTAAACTGAATTTTTTGTTTGTTCTTTCCTCGTAGCTGCTGAACAGGACTCTGTACCTAACAGGCACAGAATAATAATAGCTACTATTTATAGAGTGCATATCGAGCATCAGGCTCTTACATACATTCTGTTAGTTATCCCTTACAGTGGCACTTTGAGAAAAGCACTGTTATTTTCTCCTTATTACAGATGAGGAAACAGATGCCCAAAAAGTTAAATAACTTGTCCAGAGTCATACAGATACTTCATGGCAGAGCCAGGATTCGATCTCAGGACTGCCTTCTGCCTCTGCCAAGGAGAAGTTGACTGATGTTCACCATAGCCTTGTGCTGTGTATTGCTTGGGATTAGGTGAGAAAGGATGACAGTGGCTTGAAAGCTTTAAAGCACAGTTAAAAACAGGAGGATCTGGGATGTGCACAGCCCAGGCACAATTCCTGAGGGTAGGGCTGGTGCCAGCGTGCACCTCTCAGATGCAGCAACTCTGCAGCCCCTAACAGGTCACTGTGGCTGCTGCAACGACAGGGCCGAAATGCTGATTCCTCCAGAAGCATCGAAGGAGGAGGAGGGCCAATAGGAGGAACCCTAGTGAATCCACCCAGCTTTCGCAGTCTTTGAAGTGCTGTGGCCTTCAGAGATTCCTTGGCACTCATTTTAGCCTTGTTAACAGAATTCCTGTATCTGCCAAGCTGATTAATGCCTGCCCTGGCTATAATTATTCTTATTAGCCTGGTGAATAGGAATTCTACTTGTCAGTGATCATTCCTTACAAGGCACTCGGGCTAGTCGGCATTTATATGGCTATTTTGTTTTAGCGATGAGCTCCTGAGCTGATTTTTTCCCCCGTAGATTGAATGTACATTTTCATATTGGCTCTGCGTCTGGCAGTTAAATAAGGTGTGTGCTTGTCTGTCAGTGTGTGTCTGCCTCTCACTTTATCAAACGAAGTTGGGGGGAAGCTGTCAGGGCAGTTCATAGCTGTTCAGTTTAATTGCATCGGTTTCTTAAAGGCAGGGTTGCAAGGCCATTTGACTGTGCTTTGGGAAAATAACTTGAACTGGCAAAAATTCTTCATAATTTATCTTATGGAAAAGGTGAAGTGCTGCCGTTGGCACAATCAGTGGTTTTTTAGATCTTGGAATATTTCTTTCCACACCAACTGTAGTCTTTGGGAAGCAACAGAATTGGAGCCAGTAGTTAATATAGTCGTGTACTGGCAATGTGATTTCAAGTAGACTAGAGATAATGGCACTATGTATACGTTTGTGTTCTTCAAATGCTGATTTCTCCACAATACTCCCCAAGTGCCTATGCTAGATTATGGAGTCACTAAGCAGTGTGATTCAAGTTTAAGTATGACGTTCTGGGACCTTAATTGCATCCTGTTTCACACCTTTATAAGCAGCTGGAACGTGAATGCATTTACATCACTCAGGATATTTCAGGGGGATGGAGAAGTACAGTGTGGCTAGTGTTGCTGTGTCCAGAGTGAATTTGACTTAGAACCATGAAGAACAGAATTATGCTTAAGGGTTCAGGGCACATTTCAGAATGGGTGCTACCTTTGAATCCTAATGAAATAAAGGCAGTATGCAGACAGATGAGTTCGTTCTCAGATATTAAAAGTGACACCAAGTCAAGAATGTCCTGATAATTCTTATTTAGAGCTGGACTAGGCCAGAACTCCCAGGTTGTGGGCCATGTTAAGGGATCCGCATGGGTATCAGGTGGGTTGTATGTGTGTCATGATGTTGATGCCCTTGGCTCCTGGAGCCTACAGGTCAGAGCCTGCTTCTAAACCCAAAGACCTGTTTACGCAGAGAGCTATACAAATACCATCTCCTGTGTGTGCTGTGATTTGACAAAGGATGCAGTTATCTCTTTCACTTGGTGCCTGAGCCCCTTATAACCCAGCCTTGGGATGAGCTGTTTGAAGATGGAAGCCGGGAAGCTCAGTGGGGCAGGGTGCACTAGATGTCTGGTTGGTGCCATCACGGGACATTGGATGATTGAGACGAGGGAGGGTCAAGGGCAGGTGCTTGGGTATGCCTGCCGTTAGGGGGCTGGAAATGGAAGGGAGAGTTCTAGAAGGAATGTGTAAGAGGGGTGGGGGAAGAGCCAGAGAGCCCCCTGTTGGAAGCCAAGCAGAGGTGAGTAGGAGTGGATTTGTTAAACAGGGACTGATCAAATGCTGTCAAGAAACCAGAAATGTAAAGACAAAGAGAAGCCCTTGGATTTTAGACCTTGAAGTCTGAACAGTGAAGGAGGAAGTGAAATCACAGAAGTTGAGGAGCCAGTGGGATGGGGAGATGATCTCCCACCTTTTCAAGTGGAAGACCGCTGGGAGGGTTGTAGCTTGTGGCATGGCAGTGCCAAACTGACATAAGCAGGATCCAGGAGACTCCAGCATGCTGACAGGCCAGCTGCAGGCTCCAGTGGGGAGGGACAGGCCGGACAGAGGTGAGCAAGCATGACTGCTGGAGCTGGACTCCTGAGGCAGTAGGTCGGGGGTGGGCCCAAGTAGAGGCCCTGGCCTTGGAGTGTGCGGGAGGAGGGCAGGGGGAGATGCAGGGTGTGTGGAGGGTGCAGTGTGGTGTGGACCAGTCTCTCTGGTGTGTTTAGCCTTGTCAGCCCTAGGAGTGGCCCTTAGTCCCCAGACATGCTAGTTAGAAGTCATCTTTATGTTCCCTTTCCTTCTCTGCACATGCTTAAGGTTTCCCCCATGTCTCTCTGGACATCTTCCATTTGATTGGTGGAGTTAACTTACTCCCTGATAGTTGCTTTTAGGCCTTCAGCTGTTAGATAAAATCTTCAGCTCGAGAACATTGTGCCGTTTTATAACCCATCTTTCTCCCTTTCACATCAACTAAGAGGATTTCAGTGGTTTGTATTACAAATTAACCATTACATGTGTGTTCTTAAAAGTGATTTCTGTTCTTTATATCCTTCCCATCCCCCAGTTAAAAATCACTTATGTAGGGGAAAAATAGGGTTGAGACTTCAAGAATCAGCCCTCCATTTGCGTCCTGCCTCCCAGCACTTAACCTTTGGAAAGGTTTCTTAACCTCTTTGAACCTTATTTTCTTCCTCTGTGAAGTGGAAATTATACCTCTTTTGCAGGTCTGTCATGAAGGTTAAAAATAATGTATGTAGAAAACTGCAAACATTAAACATAACGTATGTAAATTCTTAGAATGTTGCTATTCCATGTATGGCCTGGTCCAGCCTACTCAATCAGGGTCTGCATTTGAACGAGATTCCCAGGGGATTCACATGCATGCTAAAGTTTGAGAAGCCCTAGTCTGGCAGAGCACTTGGCACACAGATTACTTGGCGGCCTGGGCTTTCTCAGACAGCACTGAGACAAAGGCCATGGTCAGAGTCAGAGATAGAAGAGAGTGGGCTGGGGCTGGGCACATAGATGACATCGTGTGGTCTATCCATGGAAGGAGTGTGGAAGGATGAGGGATGAAGGAATAGAGAGAGCAAATGAGAACATCACAGAGAAGGTTGACCAAGGAGTCCAGGTGGGGCAGGCAGGTGGTGGGGGTTCCAGGCCTGATGAATCCACAGAAAGTTTGAGGGACTGGAGGATGTGATGAGAGTAAAAAGCAGATTCAGAGGCAAGGGATTGGGTGGTCTAGGAAGGTAGGACATAAGGGTCAAAAGAGGTAACTTCTGAGTACAGTGTTGTGGAAGTAGAAATCTAAGGGATGATAGACTGGGTGGCCAGTAGTCAATAAGCACTTTACTCAGAGTTTCTGTCTCTTCTGCCATTTGGGCCAGTTTAGCTCTAATATCTGGTTGTGTTTGGCCTACGTGGCTTAGGAGACAGCAGTGTGACTTTTTAGAAGCATTAGTCCCAGGTGTAGGACTAAGATGAACAGGAGTTTATCTAAGATGAATATCTAAGATGAAGAGGAGTTTGGGGAGCGGGTGTGCTGGGAGGAAACAATATGAAGATTATTTCCTCCCTAAGGAATTCCTTTCTTTTATACATCATTTATTTTTTTTTTCCTTTTTATCTTTTTTTGGTGACCGGCAACGGGATCGCAACCCTCGCTGTCGCGCCCGCACCGCCCTCAACCAGTGAGCAGACCGGTCTCTATATGGGATCCGAACCCTCGGCGGGAGCGCCACCACGCTCCCAAGCGCCGCACTCTGTGGAGTGCGCCACCGGGCCGGCCCTATACATCATTTATTTTTTTTTTCCTTTTTATCTTTTTTGGGTGCCCGGCAACGGGATCGCAACCCTCGCTGTCGCGCCCGCACCGCCCTCAACCAGTGAGCAGACCGGTCTCTATATGGGATCCGAACCCTCGGCGGGAGCGCCACCACGCTCCCAAGCGCCGCACTCTGTGGAGTGCGCCACCGGGCCGGCCCTATACATCATTTATTTTGTGCCAGCCCTGCACTTTCCATATATTTACTCATTTAGTAGTCTTTATAACCTCATGAGGTAGGTACTGTTATTACCCCCACTTGATAGATGAGGAAACTGAGTCACAGAGAGGTGAAGTAATTTGCTCAAGGTCACACCATAAGTGGCAGAGCTTCTAGGATTCAAACCCAGGTGGTCCGGCTCCAGCGTCTAGGCTTATAATCACAGTACACTCTTCTTTCTGTGTTAGTCCAGGTCATTCAGAGTCAAAATATGTATTTGAAAACGTGGAAAGGAATTGATACAATTAGCTAACGTGATAACATTTATTTCCTTGTCTTTTTAAGACAGGAGGCTTGGATTCTGACCCTAGTTCTTCCGTTCACTAGTTTTGTGACCTTGGAGAAGTTAACCCCTGTAAAATGAGGGTTGGGCCAGCTGATCCCAAAGGTCTCCGTTCCATGTCCAGAATTCTTCGAGGCCACACTGACCCCTGCTGTTGGCCATATGGGCCTCTTGGTCCAGCCCTGGCTCCCCTGGCTCTCTGCCCATCTTCCCAAACACTCCTCACGTCTGCAGCCTGTGCCTTGTCTCTCACCTGCCTGGCACCTCTCCACCTCGGGAGGCTCGGGGAATTATTTGTTTTGTCCTGTATCAGCAACTACTTCCTCATTCCAGCCCATTTCCTGTGCTGTGAAACTGGGGATCTTTCTTCGGGGTTATCAGGGGTACAGAGGTGTCCCCACAACCAGGCTGACTGGGCTTTCAGGCAGACTTCTGAGGAAAGTTACAGAAATAGTAAAGCCAATAAGACATTTCTAGGTGACAGACTGTTTCTGTTATTACTGATTTTTTTGCATATTCTGATTGAGGATATCAGCCATGAGTAAGTTGGGGTAGAGTAATCAAGCCTCAGCCCTCAGAACTGTGGCTTGTGTTTTCTTCCACATTTAGCCTTTATCTAGGGAGGAGCCTGGTAGATGGTTGTGCTCCACAGGTTCTCCTTTTCCTGATACACCCCAGACCACAGTGCGAAGAGACACAGGCATTTTTAGATGTGTCCAGTTATTGATCCTGCTTTGGATTATACACCTTTGCTGAAGGGTAAGAGAGTTGAAATTCTGACATCGCCAATCAATAGACTTAATAGGCTTAAGAAAGGTGTTCCTAGTATTTGGGGACTTTCTTCCTTTTCATTCCCTTGGTCTGAAAAGGGAAGGTTCAAAATAATGCTGGATACATTCTAGAAAGCCTGCATATTGTTGGTAGGAACCTGTGTCTGTGACCTCAGTCCTGTCTGCAACCTCTCTGCTGTCCAGGCCTCTCTGGCTACTTTGAGGTGCTACTGTTGATGCTGCTAATCCCAGTGACATTATCTCACTGTCTGGGATGAAGATATTTTTGAGACTTACCAAGAACCCTCTAGGAGTGAGTTCTGGGCTGTGTTTGAAGTAGCTTGTTATCTTGTGCTATTCCAGAGTTGAAGGGGGGTAGATAGTGCCTTATAAATGTATTGCTCCCATAGGATATTCTAAGAACAGAATGTTAGCTGATTTGGTTTCTGTCCAATGTGCTGCTACTTTGCTTATATACCAGTGAGGAGTTAAAACAAACAAAAAAACACTTTAGGCACAGCTATTCATTTTTCTGTTTTCTGAAAGTTGGCATATCCATATGTTTTCTTATTTATTAGAAGACGTTACAGTTCATCATCTTTGATTGAGAAATCCATACAGTAAGTTCCAAGTTAAGATCACAGTGCCCAGCCCAGAGCCTGGCACATGGTGGGCACTTTCACTTTAGTTGAAATGAACACAGTTGTGACCTTGAAGGAGTAAATAATCTGTGTCCAACTATTATTCTACCTTCCAATAGAAGACATTCCTACTTTTCTTTGTGGTCTTATTTTTTAGTACTTCAGCAGCATTTGGAGAATATTTACTGTGTTTCTGACAGTGTGGGAGATTACAAAGGAATTAGGAAATGGAGTCCAAAATGGAAACAGAACCTATTATAACTGAACAGCAGAATGGATTATAGGTGCTTTTTAAAAGTTTGAATGGGGCTGGCCCCGTGACGCACTCGGGAGAGTGCGGCGCTTGGGAGCACGCGGGTTCGGATCCTATATAGGGATGGCCGGTGTGCTCACTGGCTGAGCGAGGTGTGGGCGACACCAAGCCAAGGGTTGCAATCCCCTTACCGGTCACACAAAAGACAAATAAATAAATAAAATAAAAGTTTGAGTGAACGAGTTACTAGATTGCTGTGCAGATGAGGCTGTCAGAATTATAGGGATGAATCTGAGGCCAGAGGCTATTATTATGGAAAAACTCCACAGAGCAGGTAGAGCTGGAGAGAGGAGAGCCAGGAACAGGGAAGGTGTTTCAGGTATGAAAATGACCCAGTGCAGTTGCTCAAAGGTGGGAGTAGATAAATGTGTGCAGGTTGTGTCCCATTTGGGGATTAGCTGACTTAAGCTGGAAAAGTTAGCAAGACCTCGGGGGATGTGGATATTAAAATCTGGGGAGGAGAGGTTGGTGAAGAGGAAGAATGTGAGCAATGTCACCCTGAAAAGTGTTGGCAGGATCATCAGTGCCCACACCGCAGCTAAGAGTTGGAGTGCACGAGGCAGGCGAGGCCTGCTGTGGCTTGCAGGAAGCTAGCCTGCTAAATGAAGGTAAGTCAGGCCATAATCCTATTTTTCCTTGTTTCTTACCAGGAAAACAGCCCAGAAAACAGTTACTGATGCTCCCCTTAGGTAGTTTATCAGAGCATTTCTTCAAAAGACTATCACCTGATAAGAGACAGATAAGTTTTAGAGGAAGGATGGGGAATTTTAGTTGGTTTTCTATGGAAACAAGGTTTATGCAGTCATGTGGTCTATTCACTGGAGTCCCACTTTAATAACAATTTTTCCCACAAACAGCTTTCATCCAATCTGTATGAGTCCCAGAAAGCTTAATGTACTTTATCTGGCTCATAAAGTAACTGGGGAAGTTCCTCTGTTAGCGCATCTCTGGAGTGTCACAGAAGTAGCAAGGTGGACGTGCTGCCTGATGTACCCTCAGGGATCCCACATGCAAGCACTGAGTTAACATGTACCACAGGCATAAAGGCAGTTATCATACAGGATAACGAGTTAACATGTACCACAGGCATAAAGGCAGCTATCATACAGGATAACGAGTTAACTTGTACAACAGGCATCAAGGCAGTTATCATACAGGATAACGAGTTAACGTGTACCACAGGCATAAAGGCAGTTATCATACAGGATAACGAGTTTACCACAGGCATAAAGGCAGTTATCATACAGGATAACGAGTTTACCACAGGCATAAAGGCAGTTATCATACAGGATAACGAGTTTACCACAGGCATAAAGGCAGTTATCATACAGGATAACGAGTTTACCACAGGCATAAAGGCAGTTATCATACAGGATAACGAGTTTACCACAGGCATAAAGGCAGTTATCATACAGGATAACGAGTTTACCACAGGCATAAAGGCAGTTATCATACAGGATAACGAGTTTACCACAGGCATAAAGGCAGTTATCATACAGGATAACGAGTTAACATGTACCACAGGCATAAAGGCAGTTATCATACAGGATAACGAGTTAACGTGTACCACAGGCATAAAGGCAGTTATCATACAGGAGGATGTGAATTTGGTCCTAAGAAAATGGCAACAATAAGGCAAGTGTGGTGTGCTGTCCAGTGTGTCCACTTAAGGCGTTTGGGCCTCACAACAAAGAAGTGTGGAGACAGAGCACAAAATCAAGTTTTGGTGACTCCTCTTGAAGTTCTCCCAAGTATCCTTCACCCGACGCGCTTAGAAACAGCTATAAAATCTGTGTACACATTGCCTTCTTTGGTTTATAGATTTGCTCTGGAATTGTTTCCAGTAGTTTGATTCTTTGGACCTCAAAGGAAACTTCGCTTCCCAGACAGATGAGGACATTGGACCCAGAAGTTCTGCTGCCAGTAGCATGGGCCGGCCTGTGTCATGGACTATCACTGAGCTGTGTGCCTTTGGAGCACAGGCGGTCAGCACTGTGATCTGTCTATTAGGAGGAGGGTTTGTCTGGCTCACCCCAGACTGTGAGCACTATGAGGGTAGGACCACGTCTGTTTGTGCTTATTCCAGGGTTTAGGACCTTGAATCTTCGAATGATTGAATTAATTTATGTGTTTAGAAAACCCCTGTGAGATATACATGTAATACATATATAAATACATATTATATAGGATATATATGATACACATATGAAACACATTTATGAAATTGTGGACCTTAAGTCATAAAGGGGGCAGAAGTTATCAGTATGTCCCACTAGCTTTTGTATGTGTGCTCATTATCTGTTTTTGCTACCGTTTTGGAAAGGATTATTTGTGACTTCATTTCTAAGAGGTTTGTGTGGTACAGTAGGAGAAAATGGAATCCACACAAGAAAAAGAAGGGAGAGGAAGCCGCTGTTCTTTCTCCTGTGGATTTTTCAGTTTTTTCCTTGGCAGTTTGTGTGGAAGACAAATGACTCATGAGTTCTCACGGTTGTCTGTCCACTCCCTCCACCTCTTCCTCCGTCTCTGGGGTTGATATAACTTCTTCCATTCTAAAATGGCACCTGCTCCCTTCTGAGGTTTCATCCTGGCCATTCACAATATAGAGAAGCAGTTTCTTCAGCCTACTGCATGCTTCAAGTGACTTGTGGCTGGGTTAGTCCAAACCACAGACTTAGTCCTCGTCACTATGCTAGCTAGCAGCCACCCCTAGCCATGTCCAAGGGAGGGGGCACAGTGCTGCTGCCTGGTTCTTCACCACTGGGTATTACCCACTCTGTGCCAGGCACTGTTCTAGAGTTTGGGGCACTTAAAGACATAGACACAGTCCTTGGATTCCTGTAGCTGCCAGTCTAGTTTTGGAGGCATGACGTATATAAAGAGAGGTGGCTTTGAAGAAGCGTCCAAGGATTGTTAGAGACAAGGAAATTTTAGAGAAAAGGGAGGATTCTGGGCTACTTTAGGCAGAGGTGCTTTTGCAGAAAATGTCAGACAACTTGACATAATCCTGTGTACCTGGCTGTGTCACCTCCTGTGTCTCCTCTCTACCTGTGCATGTATTTTTTTAAGGCTTTAGTGCCATGTCTGAATTGGGAACCTTTTGTAAGGATCCAAAGCACCTGGGCAGTTAGCTTTTACTAGCCCCAAAGAAGAGTGTTAATAAAATTAATGTGGTCAGATTCGGAGTTTGGAATATTGAGATTGTGTCCCCTACTGGGGTGCTGAGAATTGGTCTGTTTGACTGATGCTGTGTGTCTAAGTTGTTCCAACCATATGCTCTTCACTTTCTGTGATGAGCTTGGTGAAGAGTTTTTTTTGAAAATTTATTGATGGGGGACTGTCTCTGAAATTAATGAGTTTAAGTAACTCCTATTAACCCACCTGGATGATGATCTGCAGATAATTCTGCTTCTAAAATTCCAACAACTCATTGAGATAGGAGTGATCACAGCCATTACATCACTGGGCATGTGGCTAGGCTGGGGATGTGGTGAGCAGCCCCAGCAGGGGCTCATAGTCCAGTAAGGGAGGCAGACAAGCAAACAAGCTCGGGGTGATGTTTGAGGTGAGCAGGTACCTTCTGAACTTTGTCTGAGCGGGGGGCTGTGGCTGGGGCAGGATCAGGAAAGGCTTCAGCAAGGTGGACTCACTTGAGCTTAAGGATTAAGTCTTGACGATCTGGCAGAGAAGGGGTGGGTAATTTGTTTTAGGTAGAGGGGAAAGCATGAGGAAGAAATACGACCATTTATAAGAGTGCATTGGTTTTTAATGAGTGAATAAAGATTTTTTTTGGAGCTGGAGTGGAGGGTTGAGTTGTAAGGTCTTCAGAGGGAAAGGGTTGAGACTGGAGAGAAAGTCATAATGTTGTGAAGAGCCTTACATGTCACCTGAAGGAGAATAAGCCTGATGTAAGTAAATTTGTCTGTTTTTTCTAGTTCTGCCTGCCCTTAAATGCTCTAGGTTCCTCCTTCCCTTTATTTACTTGATGTTTTACAAGAGTCTCATCTTGCTGGGGGACTCCTTTCCTCCCAGCTTTTCCATGAGCCCACCACATGAAGTTTCATCTTCATCAACTCTGACACCTGGCTAGGTGTTGGCTCATCAACTTTACATGTTGATGTGGTTCTGCACACAGTAGGTGTTCAGTAAAGAATTTCTGAATGAAGGAATGAAATATCAGATTGATGTAGTCTTTTCCTAAAAGGGCATGTGAACCCAGTGTCTTTTTTTGTTCAATTCCTTGCAGGCAAATTGTCACACTGTACTCCTTGCTGAGTCTCTTCAGGAAAGCTGGGCATGTACCCTACACCACCCATGGCATCTGTAAATGTCAAGAGTGGGCTTAAGGCCTCATTGGGGTGGAGAGATGGGCAAGGTAAAGGAAGAGCAGAACATAGGTGTAGAAAACAGTAAGGTAAGCGGAGAGAGGACAACTCTGCCCAAGGGAGGGATTGGGGGAGAACTTCACCAACAATTATCTCAGGTGCCTTTCATGCCGAAATGCGAGTTTAAACCCATTGTGAATCCCCCATTCTTTTTAAACTACAGGCCAAAAGGAGGACCAGGTGTTCACACAGAACTTGGCAGACAATATTGGCCTGTTTGAACGTGGAGAGGGTTGAAAATGGCTGAGTAGTGAGGGATTCTGGGCAGTGCTTGGGCTCTAGCAGCTGGTAATTTTATAGAATGCTCTGAAATAGTCCTCGTGGCCAGATCTTGCCTCAGCCTTTTCTGTCTTTAGTCCTTGGACAGAACTGTTTAAATCATTTCATGTTTATTGAGTTATTTTGGTTACTCATCACTACAGATCACCTTAAAGTGGTTTCTGCATCTTTTTTTAAAATTATTTTTATTTTGTCAATATACAATGTAGTTGATTATTATGTCCCATCACCGAAACCTCCCTGCATCTTTTTTTTTTATTATTATCAGTTGATCACATAATTTCTTAGAACCTCAGTTTCCTTATTTAATCCTTTCAAGAGCAAGTATTAAATCATGTGAACTGGGTTTGTAAACTGTAAAGCAATGCTATAAATGTAAGCTGGTTTTTGTCAATTACTGAGTCCTTAATGGCAAAGCAGTCTACTCAATAGCTGGTTTACTGTATTAGGATTCCATTAGAGAAGCAGAGCCTGTGTAAATATTACAGAATAAGGCGTTTATTAGAGGAATTAGACTTTACACAATTATGGGAGGAGCTGGGGAAGTGAAGGTTTGAAAAGGAGAGTTGGAGGATCAGGGAAAAGTCTCTCGTCAGCCTTCCTGTGTGGTGGACAAGTTGAGGCTTGCAGAGGAATCAGAAAGCCAGGCAGAGTGGGACTGTGAAGGCAGACTGGTGTAAAGGTCTGAGGAAGGGTAATCACCTCTGCACTAACCTCTGAGATTGTAACCAAGCATCTGGTGGTCTCGGAATCATGTTGGTCTATAAGAATAGCATTTGGGAAGAAAACAGGAGCAGAAGGAGCAGGACAAACCGGTTCCCTCTAGCACCTCAGCATCCATCTCTCACTGCCTTTAACCAAGCGGACCACCAGATGTAATGGCTGCTGCTTCTCTTCCACCTCTCAAAGCTCACATGAAGTTGTTTTGTTCAACTGTAAGCCGGAACAGCACAGAGGAGAAGATTCTGGGAAATGTAGTTCCAGTTTAGCCAAGTTGGCATGGTACAAAACCTCACAATGTAGAATTAAGGATTTGGCATGGCTCTGGCCTCCAAGAATCTCTGAAAGGCCACAGAACTAACTGGAAGTGATGTTATGGATCTAGAAGGAATTTGGTTAGCTAATGATGCACCCTTAAGAAGTGACTAGCAGGTTTGTTCCTCAGTTGCTTGTGGCACTGCATCTCTTTCTGCCTTCCTTGTCTATAACGCAGGAGGTGATGGTTCTGTTGGCAGCAAAACTAGGTAAAGTTGCATTGACTACAAAGAGCCCATCAGTTCTGATGGAGTGAACAGTCTCCTTTCCGTCATGTCCTTTCTATCTTGTTTGACCTGGGGAACATATGTATGAAGGTTAAAAGAAAATATCTGGATATAAATGACAACAGATAACAGTAGCCAGAAACTGTCATGTAAATGTTAAGTGAGAACAAGGTTTAAATCTCTGGGCCACCTTTCACCCTTGCGGCCTGTTAATTACACTACTGCTGCCTTGGGTTTCTGTAGCCAGGCACAGGCTATCCAGGGCTCAGGGAGTGCCTTCTACAGTAATTTCAGCCCCTGGGAAAAATAACAGACTGTGAGATTTAATGGCCACACTTGGATGTTAGCATCACTCAGAACTCTCACCATTTTGATCTTCAACTCTGATATTTCCCTCTGTGACACAACCTCTTGCCTTTACTCTTTTCAAATTCCTTCGTGTCCGTTGAAAGTAGTCTTCATCCTCACTGTGATCCTCCTAATCTTGAACATTCCTCTTTTCTAGTACACCAGACCATTCCCACTCTACTTGGATTCTAATTCCAGTCTCCAGGGCAGATTGGTGGTCAGAATTTCAGTAGTGAGCTTGTTAACATCCCAGGACCTTATATTTCTTTGCTAGTCCTCGTGTTGTATTTGAGTAATCTACACCAACCATAAACTGTAAGCCTGAGCTTTATAATCTAGCTGGGGAAAATATCAAAGCCTGCCCACCTGAGTTTCTGACAAATTTATGGCATCTTCACTGCAGTTCAGCCCCCCTTCATGTTCATTTTAGGATGATTTCCTGTTACATTCCTTCTGTTGCTTATTCTACACCCGTTCTATGATCTTCGGTGTCTGAACACCTTTCTGCTACTCTACGGAGACAATAGAGGCCAACCAGAGGTTCCTTAAGCTTTTTACCTCAAAAGCTTTTTAAATTTTTACCCATCCTTTTCTCCTTCTTACCTGAAAAAAGTGAGAGTTTTGTCTTTGGCTCTTTTTCCTCTCTGTGTATGCATGCTCGCCATGGGACCCCATGCAACTTGTAGCTTTAAATACCATCTATGTGCTGATGGCTCTTCAATTAATATCTCCAGCGTGGACCTCCTCTCTGAGCTCCTGACTTGTGCATCGCACTGCCTACTCCACTTGATGTCGAATAGGGATCTCACATTTTAAGTGGCCAGAAGAGAACTCTGGCTTTGCCTGGTATATATTTGCTTCCCTCCAGTTACTTTGCTGTCTCAGTAAATGGCATCACCATGTCCCCAGATGCTCATGCTAGAAGCCTGGATCGTCCTTGATTTCCTCTCTTCCTTGGTCTCCACATTCAAGATGGCAGGATGCCTTTTCATTTATATACTAGTTGTGTCCTGAATCGGACTGCTCCCAAGAATCACCACCACTACAACCCATGGCCAGGTGTCTGTCATCTTTTCCTGGCCTGCTGTAACTTCCTCTGTACTGGTGTCCTTGCTTCCAAATCAGCCACATATTTCACACAGCAACCAGGTTGGAATTTCTAAAAATAAAGCAGGTTCTATCGTTTGCTAGTTTATGTGCTTCCCATTTGACCCAGAATCCAAGGCCTTCGCCCCCTCATTCATTATAATACAGTCACCCTGATCTTTTTTCTGTCCCTGGAACATGCCAAGCCTGTTCCATCACAGTGTTTCTATGTTTGCCATTCTCTCTGTCTGGAGCAGTCTTGCACCAGAGCTTCAGCCACCGTCTCCTCCTCATTCTGGTCTGAACTTAAACATGATCCTCTTGGAGCGGCCCTCCTGAGCACACTTCACCCCATCACAACTGTATTGTCCTGTTTTAATTGATAGCATTTACCAGTGGGTGTGTTTTCTCACTCTCTCCTTACTACAGCACAAGCCTTTTACCAGCAGGGACTTTGGGTCGTGTGTTCCCGGTACCTAGAAGGTACTCACAGGGACTGACTGGCAGACTTCCCAGGATGAACCTCTGGCTGTGCCCTTCATCTCCTCTGGCCCGCTTCGGTCTTTTCACGGTTGTGCCCTCTCTTCCCTGCATCTGACTGTTCCTTCTCTACTGGCTTACTCTCCAGATCCCACCCCATGTCACTGGAAATGCACTTCTGTGGAGGTCAAGTGATTACTTAGTAACCAATTCAGCACCTATCGTCCTTGACTCTTCTCTGTGGTTGACATTATTGTTCATTTATTTTTTCCAAACAGAAGCATATTCTAGGAATCTGCTCTAGGTATTGTGCAGGAGGTAGTCAAGGGTAGGCAACAGCTCCTGCCTTAAAGGAGCTTGTGTTCTTCTAGGATCCAGTAGATGGGTATGTCCACAAGCAGCACAGTAGATGTTACTCCCAACCCTTCCTTCTTCAAATTCTTGCATCTCGGCAGCTAGGACATATGCCTGTTCTGGCTTTCCTTCGTACTGGCTGCTATTCCCTTTTTCTTTGTTTTTTTCTGCTTTTGTCTTACATAAAGGATTTCGCTGTGGTTTTGTCGCTTTCCCTCTTGTCTGTACTCCATCTCTTGGTGACCACATTTTCACCTTTAGGCAGATTTTCTCCTTGCTCACTTCCTTCCATGCATGTGACCCCACGTTTGTGTTAGGCTAAAATATATTTTAAGGGCTTCTGTTCCAGCTGCCTGGTGGACATTTCAACTTGTCTAAATCTCACAGACTATTTTTCCCCACAGTGTTTCCTTAGAAAATAGCTTTCGCCAGCTACTGACTCCCCTGTGACTTCTCTCTCACCTCACAGGTCTGCCAGCTGCCCCTTCCTCCAGTGCTGCCCTTGAAGCTGCCACTTTCGGTCCTCTGCGTTTTGACTCTCATTCCCTCTCTGCTCTCATCTGGTGGGGGCTCTCAAATGCTCTCTGGACCTTCCTGTCTCCTCTCCAGTCTGCTCTTGATACTCTGCTTTGATCACCCTACTCTTCACCACTCCCCGCCTATCCCCATCTGTCCCCTCCGAGGACTTTGCTTAGGCTACTCGCCTTATCTCTAGTCACCTTCCCCCTCAGTGTCCCCCGTTCAACATCCCCCGCCCCCAACCATATTTCAAAGGCCTAATTCACATACTGACACTGCATGAAGCTTTTCACTAATCTGTTTGGGGGAAATGCCCTCACTTTCTTTTGAACTCCATGGCAGTTGTTAGTACCTGGCTTTGGATACTTGTGTTCTTCCTATGGTACAATTTCCATGTATACCTATGACCCTTCGCATACCGTAAGTCCCTTAAAAGAAGAGCCAGTGGCTGACTGACCTTTCTCACACGTCACCTCGCCCAGGGTCATCTTTTTCAATTGCGGTTTGTTGGGTGAGTAATATTATCTTACATTTGTGTAGTGTATCTCAGTGAGTCTTAGCTGAGCTCCTTTTTTATAATGATCATGAGGGCTGCTCTTATATTGAAGAGCTGCCATATGTGACTACATTATACATTCCCTGCTGGCTGTAACTTGTTCAATGTGTACGTTGCCCCATGTTCATCATTCAGGCACTGTCTAGATGAAAGTTGTCATGATCCCTTCCTGCCAGACCTCTCAGTGGCAGACTTGAGGAGACAAAGGTTTTCCATTTGTTGAGTCAGGCACTCCAGTCAAGGCAGGATAAGAATTTACAAGTTTAACTTTGTGTTCATTTCTAGCTCACATGTGAACTGGTAACTCCATGTGGAAATCCGTAGGTCCCCAGTCTCTCTTAAAGGCTTTGTAAGGACTCAGGAAGGGGGATTCAGGCATCCTTTTATAAGGCAAACTGAAATACTGGGAGCTCTTTAGTTTCAGAGTTTCAGTACCACTGGATTCAATAACTGCTGATACTTATCCTACAAATGATTCAGATTGGAAAGTCAGATTGTTTGCTTCCAGGCAGCTCAGTGAGATGATAAAATTTGAGCAATAATAGAAACAATTGGAAGAATCCTTTGCCGAAATGCTGTACTCTGCAGGTCTTGTTTTAGAATAATGTTGATGATAATCTGAGAAATAAATCAGGAGGCAGTGGGAAAGGACAGATAAAGTTTAGTCTTTATTGGCTTGTCTCTCTTAATGATACCTCACATTTGCCAATAGCACTTATTGAAGTAAACATTACATGAGTACTTGTTTACCTTGAAAGACTTGCCTGACTTTCTGCCTCTCCATGTCCATTCCACAAGACAGGAGAAAGTTGAAGGCATTTAATTACTTTCTTGAGTATTCTCAGGTAGGGAAATGGTAGTCTGGAAACAATTAACTCGTGGTTGTTAATTATCTACTGCTGAGAAGTCAGAGCAGAGGGCTTCCAAAAGTCCTTTCCATCTGATTTTGAAATGAAGTTCTCTTAATCTTTTCTGAGTATGAATGTGTGTGATGTTAGAGTTGGTATCACTTAAAATGATGAAGGTAGTACATCAGAAAAAATTTTAAAGAAACAAAATTATTTTTAACATCCTCATTTCTCTATTTCGCTCATCTATCTACTTTGTATTGAGAATATATAATATTTCTTCTTTTGGCAACTCATTTCCATGTTGCTTTGCTGCCTACCTGGTTCACGTTGCCCTTGGAGAATTTGAAATATTTTACAGGGAATTTCAAGCAGGTTCTTCTTCCCACTCAGATCAAAGACGTAATCAACAGAAGGTAGTTAATATACAAAGCAGCTGAAAGCCGCCTAACCCAGCACATCTGTAGCTTGATAGTGCGGTGTAAAAGCCAGATAAACCTGGGTTTGACCCCCTCACTTAATAGCTGTTATGACCTTCAGCAGGTTATTCAACTTCTTTGAGTTCAGTTTCCTCATGTCTGTGATAGGGGAGACAATATCTACCTTACCGCTGTGTTCAGTGAATTAAGATAACTTATGAATAGTGCTTGGCTCAGTGCGTGGCATATGAGAGACACCCTGTACGTTATTCTTTCTCTTACTCTGTCCCAATCTTGTTGAGAGATTTGGAGATATGATAATAAATCAAGCTGTATACATTACAAAATAAATACTTGAGAAATGCTTATATGATTTTAGCCAAAATAATCAAGTATTTTTATTATCCTCCCCGCCCCCCACCCCCAAGTTATTTTGTTTTCCATTCTTTCATTTTGTGGTTACTTTAGAGATTAGAACATGCATCATTGACCTGTTATTGTCCACTAGTGGTCCTTTGACCACTTCCAGGATGATGAAAAACCTTTAATTTATTTCATCTCTCCTCTTACTTTTTGTGCTGTTGATACCATATATTTTAATTACGTATGTATTTTGAACTCCAGAAGACATTACTAATATTGTATTATATCATCAATATTCAGTAAATTTACCCACAGTTAACCTTTCTGCTGCACTTTATGCCTTTCTGCATTTCCATGATTCTAATTAGGATCATTGTCCTTCTGTTTGAATAACTCTCTTTAGTATTTCTTTTGGTGCAGTTGATTCTCTTTCCCTTTTGAGCGTTGGTTGAAAGCATATTTATTTTGCCTTCCTGTTTACAGATGTTTTTTCTGTGTGGAATTCTAGGTTGGCTGTTTCTTTCGTAACTTTAAAGATGTCATTCCATGGTTGTCTTATGAGTATCATTTCTGCTTAAAGTCACCTATTAGTTGTGTTGTTGCTCCCTTCTCTGCCTTTCAGCAGTATTATTATGATGTACCCAGGTGTGGTTTTCTTTACATTTATTCTGCTTATGATACATAGCTCATCTTGAATCTATGGCATGATGTATTTTGTTGGTTTAAGAAAAATCTTATCCATGATCTCTTCAAAAATTAATTCTGCCTAATTCTATACATTCTCTCTTTCTCCTACTGGACCTCTATGACACTTATATTTAATCTTTTTACTGTGTCTGATAGCTCCTTTTCTGTATTTCTCATCCTTTTTACACCCTGGGCTTCAGTTTGTATAACTTATACTGACTTCTTTTATGCTTCATTTAATCTGCTATCAAACCCATTTATTGAGCTATTTCAGATATTGTATATTTTTAGTTCTAGAATTTCAATTTGATTATTTTAATAGATTCCAGTTTGCAGAAGAAATCCAGTTTTCTGTTTCTTTATTAGATTAATCATAATTATTTTAAAGTTCATGTCTGATAATATCAATATCTGGATCTCTGCAGATCTGTTTCTATTGTCTGTTTTTTCTTTTTGGTGTTTACTCATTTGATTCTGTTGTCTGGAATATCTGGTAAGTTTTGACTGAACACTGAAAAATTGTAGAGACTCTGTATGATGTTACCTTCTTCCCAAGAAGATTTACTCTTTTCCTGGCAGGCCAATAGAGTTTGACAATCCCCGGATTTTAGTCTTGATGAGAGCTAATTGTTTTTTCAGCTTTGCTCTTACTCCAAGGGCATACCCCTTCTGGGGCTGTAACTGAAAATCTAGGTGTCTACTGTAGTCTACCTTCCTTTGTGGACTCAGAATTCTGGTGTTTGTTTTCCAACACTTTGAGATGGCTGAAAACTTTGCTTAATGTTTTAGCTTCTTGGTATTTGTTTTCTGTATACTTTCTCAGCCAGTTACCCGCCTCCCTTCAGTGCATCTTTCATAATGTCATTTGCCTTGAGGTGAAAAACAATTTGGTATGTCAGGCTTACTTCACCACTGCTGCCTTTTTCCTGGGATCTTGGCTCCTCAAACTCTGACTTTCTAGTGTCCGTGAATATTTCACTTGTTTTCTTCTTGGCCCCATGTGATGCTGAAAGCTCTGAGTAACTAACTTTTCTATTGTCTCTGGTCCACGCTACTTAAAATGGACAAATGTCTCAAGAGAAAAAGCAGTGGACATTGTTGGGCCCACCTCAGGGTATTTCTGTGATCTTGGCCCTTTGAGCCTGGCTGCCTTGATTGCTCACTAATGCATTCATTTATCTTTTTCTTGTCTTTTATTTGTCTTTTGTAGTTGTTCTCAGAGAGGAAGTTGATCTGATACAAGCTATTCTATCATAGCAGAAAACAAACATCTGGAAGTGGAAATCTCAATTATTGTCCTTTGAAATTTATACCCTACTCATTACCCCCCACTTCCCCCCCAAAAAATATCTGAGGCAGTTTACAACAAAATACACATACACATGCACTAAGAACCTTAAATAAGATCAAAAGTACAAGGGCAGCATGGAAGGCAGAGGAAGTCATAGAGGTAGAGGAAGGAGATAATTATTAGAAATTTAAACTATGCATGGTTTCCATAGTTGACCATCATATTTAGGACTGATCTTCCTTGAAGCCAAGACACAAAAGGAAACCTGATTTTATGTTAGGTAAAAGAGAACTTGGAAGTTGGGGTAGAGTAAAGAGAGATGGAGTTAGCAGTGACAATTGTATTAGATGATTTTTGTTTTATATAGGCTTTGGCAAAGTTTTTTGAAATGGGAGTTAAGAAGCAATGGGAATGGAGTGCGGGGGGTTCTGGGGCTTACCTAAGTGGGACTGATCTTTTCGTTGTTGTTTTTATAGCTTTTTAAAATTATTTTTATTATTTAAAATTTAATTGTACATATTTGTGGGGGTACAGTGTGTTGTTTTAATACATGCATGTAATGTACGTTGATTCACTTAGGGTAGATAACATAGCTTTGTACCCGTTAATCCACCACTAAGTGGGACTAATCTAATCAGGGTGTGCAATGTGATGCCGAGCCACTTAGTAATTAGGATTACTAGTGATTTGGCATAGAAGCCTTAATACCACTGCACAAAAGTAGGTATCAAAGTGGCCTTATTTTGTCTTGAGAAAAAAAAGTACTCTGAGAGGTAGGAGATACCTATGTAGTTCTTGTTTTCTGGGGAAAGAATGTACAATGTTACATCAACAGGTATTTTTTTCTGGTGTTAAATTTTAATGGAATTTTATCATATGGTTTTTTGCATCATTGAACAATACAGTAGTGTCCTTTATAGTACTTTTAAGGTTTTCTCATGATGGTTTCTTTTTTTTTTTTTTCGTGTCCGGCAACGGATCGCAACCCTCAGTGTTGCGCCCGTACCGGACCAGGACCGGCAACGGGATCGCAAACCTCGGTGCTGCGCCCACACCTCGCTCAGCCAGTGAGCGGGAACCGGTCTGTATGTGGGATCCGAACCCTCGGCGGGAGCGCCACTGCGCTCCTAAGCGGCGCACTGTAGCAGTGCGCCACCGGGCCGGCCCCTCATGATGGTTTCTTACATTGACTCCTGGAAAAAAAAAAAAAAAAAAAAAAGAAGCTATAATTCTAAATTGTTACTTAGTAAAGACATTTTTATTGGGAACTAAAGTAATACGGCTCAGGTACAGAAGTGTTTGGCACTCCTATTTGAAACACTGGTAGAACTGAAATCAGAGGAACATGCTTTTTTTCTTTTTCACTCAGTTATCAACTGTTACAAAAGGTTTTGACAAAAATTGGCAATGTGTGGCTATGTAGATTTTTTTTTTATTTGAAAAGAGCCATATGCTTTATTTTTTTACGTTATATTTATTTTAAAATACCATTAGCTGTTACTTAACAATATTAAATCTGTGCTAAATACCAGATTGCTGATAGCAAGCTGAAATTCTCTTACCAAAATTTAAAATCTTGATTTGCACAGATGAGGGGACATCTCAGTTCTGTATGTAAGATGCTGCTCAGGTTTATATCTTTCAGATTAGAATTTGATCTTTCAAGCATCTGTTCATATCCCATTTACTTTTCCCAGCGGCACTGTATAACTCAGCTGATGTTGAAGGTACTTTTGCAGGTTGAGTTGGAACATGGCAGAAGGTGTACCTAAGTGATCCCAGGGGAGATGGGGAAGGCTTCACACAGGAGGTGGTGCTGGAGCTGCCTCTTGCAAGAGGAGGAAGAGATTGCTGGGAGGGCATTCCAGGTGAAGTTGGCACAGAAGCAGAGGCCATGGAGCACAGGAGAGCATGGCATTTCCAGAAAGTGAAGGGTTGTTTGTTTTCTTGGAGTATAAGCATGAAGGGGTGGGAGAACAGTAGGAGGTGAAACTAGAGAGGTTGTCGTGGGCCAGATCATGAATGGTCTTGTATGTCTTTTATTCATTCATTCATTTAACAAAAAAGTATTGACCAGCTACTGTGTACCAGGCCGTGTTCTAGACACTGGCATTCAGCAGTGAACAAAACAGGCAAATATCACTACTCATGGAATTTACATTTTATGGGGAAGAGACAGACAATACGTAATAGTAAAGATACGTAAGTGCAGGTGAAGTGTACAAGTATTGTATTAGTGATAACAGATAAGAAAATTCTTGGCAGGAGCAAGAATGGGGTGGGGTTGCCATTGTAGGGTAGTCAGGAGAAGTCTCACTAAGAAGGAGAAATTGGAATAAAGATCTGAAGCTGGGGAAGGGTCCGGCAGGATGAAGAGAGCGTACCTGGCTGAGGAAATGTGCAAAAGCCCTGAGGGTGGAGAGGTCTGGCCTGTCAGGGAGGCCTTAGGAGGAAAGCACTCTGGAGTGTAGTGGAGGCAGAGGAGCAGGATGTGAGGTCTAAGAAGCAAAGACGGCCACGTCCCGTGAGGCTCTGATGGTTTTTTTTAAGGATTTTGGCTTTTATCTGAGTGAGATGGGGAGTGACTGGAGAGTTTTGAGCAGAGTAAAGTATAACCCAACTTAAAGTTTTAAAAGATCACTTTGCTGTGTTGAGAATAGAAGGCAAGAATAGAAGCCAGGAGACCAGTTAGGAGGCTTTTGCAATAATGCAGGTGAGAGAGAGGGTGGCTTGGACCAGGGTGATCACAGTGGGGGTAGCTGGAGGATCGGTTGTTGTCCTATATGTGATAAGCAGCCATTGCAGACTCTTCACCAGTGAAGTAGCATAGGATTTGTGTGTTAAAAGGAGATTTTAGCAGCCATGCGGAAGAAGGATTGAAGAACTGAGATGAGCTGGATCAGTTTCCATAGCTCCGATCACTAAGAATAAAGATAGAGACCCTAAAAGGGATACAGTCTCATAACCACAGACCCATACCACGTGCCAGATGCTGTCATGAGTGCCAAAAGTACATTAGCTCATTTAATCCTTACCACAGTCCTCAAGGGGGTGTGGTGACTGTGGTGTCCATTTCACAAATGAGGAAACCCAGGCACAGGGAGGCTGAACACTAGGCTGTGTTGCGTCTGAAGGGCTTCTACTATGGTGCTTCCTTCTGCAAGGTATCATTGGGAGATTTTGAATTGCCTGGTCACCTCTAAAATTAAATGTAGAAAAAGAAAAATTAAAGAAAAAAATTAAATGTAAAAATGTGATCACCTATTTCCTTCATGAATGTGGTGATAATGGCTTTGGAGAGCTGGTCATTGCTAGGTAGTTACATATTATTTCAATTCTCTTTGTGCTTCCAGTGACAGAAATTAGCAACATAAATGGGGGTAAGTGGACCTGCAAGAAACTGAAATGTCCAGGGAAAGGGGACGTGTGCGTATGCATGTGTACGTGCACATTTGGGTGTGTGGGGAATGGTAGAGAAGGTGTGACTGGACCCAGCAGCTCACATGCTGCCATTGAGTCACTCTCTACCTCTCTGGTCCAAGTGTTGGTCTGGATCTTTTCTTCTGTAGATGGCTTCTTCACATGCTCATGATGTGCAGCTTCATCTTTATATTACCTTGATTCCACTGGGAGGAAAAGTGTCTTTCTGAAAAGCTTTAGCAAAAAAGAGCCAGGAGAATTCTGATTTACCTGTTTTTAGCTCTACTACCCATCCCTGGGACTGGAGGTGCAGGGTCAGCCCCATCTGAGGGACAGTTGAGGAAGGCTGGGCAGCCACCATAGGTCTGCTACCTGTTTGCCAGAAGTAGCAGGTGTGAGGCCACGGATGTCATTGAAGAGGCACTAAGTTTCCTTAGACAGAAAGTAGCAGCGTGTTCCAGCACTAGTCCTCAACAGTATTTAGGGTTAGTTCTACCATTCTCCGTGGGAAGATATGTGACCCATAGTTCTTCTGAGTTACCAGCACCAGTAACTTTATTTTATTTTTAAGGAGAGTGATGTGATTTAGGGTTGAGCAGCTAGAGTTCAGTCTGGACCTGCCCCTGGCTGGGCTGGGAGGGGAAGGCAGCTCCCTGATCAGAACCCATGCTATTCCCCATTACTGTTTCTCTTATATGGATACTTCCTTTTTCCTTTCTCAAAAGTAAATCATAATGGGTGGAGAAAACAGGAGATGGCTTTAAAAAAGCATTTCTCAACTGTTTTTAAACCTAGACCCAAATCGAGATACAAGGTTTTCATTATAAACTAGTACACATAAACGTTTGTTTACTTAAAATATAGTGAAACAGTATTTACCCCTTACTAAATGCAATGCACATTAATTTTTCTGTTCTATTTAATTTTATTTAAAAAGGCACACACATGCTGGTCACAATCACTATAAATTCACTTCACAACCTACTAAACGGTGGCAACCCAGAGTGTGAAAAACAATTAAACCAGTGAGAAACAACCAGCAATGGTGTATGAGTTTTCTAGAGCTGCTACAACAAAGTGCCACAAACTGGTTGGCTTAAACAACAAAAATTTATTCTCACAATTCTGGAGGCCAGAGGTCCAAGATCAAGGTACTGGCAGAATTGGTGCCTTCTGAGGGCTGTGAGAGAGAATCTGTTCTGTGCCTCTCCTCTAGCTTATGATGGCTTGTTGGCAAATTTTGGTCTTCTTGGTTTACAGACGTATCAACATAATCTCCACCTTCATCTTCACATGATGTTTTCCCTGTGTGCATGTCTGTGTCCAAATTATCCCCCCTTTTAAGGATACGAGTCGTATTGGATTAGGGGCTCACCCTATTCCAATATGACCTCACCACAGCTTAACTAATTACATCTGCAATGACCCTATTCCCAAATAAGGTTACATTCTGAGATACTGAAGGCTAGGACTTCAACATATGAATTTTGGTGGGGGACATAATTCAACCCATATAAAATGATAAAAATACAGCATTGAAAATAAATACAAGTTAAGCATCCCTTATCTGTAATGCTTAGGAACAGAAGTGTTTTGAATTTTGGATTTTTTTGGATTTTGGAATATTTACATATACACAATGAAATACCTTGGGGATGGGACCAAAGTCAACACCAAATTCATTTAGGTTTCATATACACCTTATACACATAGCCTGAAAGTATTTTTATGCAATATTCTTAATTTGTGCACAAAACAAATTTTGTGTACATTGAATCATCAGAAAGCATAGGTGTCCCTATCTCAGCCACATGTGGACAATCTGTGGTTATTTGGCAGAAGAGATATATAGCAACTGAAGAGGGCTAAGGGGATCTCTTTTCCCTTGAGGATGCTGAGTAAACCATGTGTTGTGTACCTGCATTTTAACCGTCACATGAGTCCAGGTGTGGAATTTTCCACTTGTGGCATCATGTCAGCACTCAGAAAGTTTCAGATTTTGTAGCATTCCAGATTTCAGATTTTCGGATTAGAGCTGCGCACTCTGTAATAGACATTCCCATTTTATTGAGCCTTTAATCAATGGCAGACTCAGCTAAGTGTTTTATTTCATTAACTCAGTGAAGCCTCCTTGCTTCATGTTATAGGCAAGGAAGCCAAAGGTAAGAGAAGTCGCTCACATTTAAACTTAGGTGTCTCTTGGTGGCAGTGGGCATGCTGATGGTATTGATGGCAGTGGGCATGCTGATGGTATTGATCTGATCATATCTTGGGCACAGGTGCTGATGGTCAGCTCTGCGCCCCGTGAATATGTATAATAAATAAAATAATAATAATAAACTTAGGTGTCCTTCATTTCAGAGCCTTTGGTTTCTCCTGCATACCTTTTTTTCCCCTTACTTTTTGTTTTTTAAAATTTATTTTATTTATTGAATCAAAATCGATTTTACATATTTTTGGGGTTGAACATTTAGATATGTTGATTAAATCAATATTACTAGCATATATGTTACAAATCGTAATTATTCTTTATGCCCATTGTCCAATCTCTCTCCTTCCTCCTTCCCCTCCCCCCTCTAATTGCCCTAGATTTCTTCTCTCCTTCTGAAAGAATAATGGTTACTCTGTTAATTTGTTCCCTAGATGATCTGTCCAATGCTGAGAGATGTGATCAGGTCCCCCAGTGTTATCATAAAGCAGATGCTGCTTCTGTCACTCTGAAATGGGCTTTGTGGAAAGAGACGTCCTCTTCTTTTCTTTGTCTCTGCTGGTGACTCTTCTTGTGTCAGTGCACTCCAGTGGTTTGCGGACCATCTGCATGGTGGCTGTGGCATCTAGCCGCTTTTGCGGCAGCCATGGTTATTGTGGTGGCTGTGGTGGGCCACCCATGTGGAGGTGATGTTTTTGGTATGCTCCTTGGCACTGGCGGTATGCCTGGTTGTGGAGTGTGTTTGGTCCCCTTCTCTGTGCCTCTGGTCCCTTGGCAGGTTCCCAAAGCACTGGCACCATGTGCCTGGTTGTGGGAAGGGTGGCCGGTCCCCTTCTCCATGCCTCGGGTCACTGGGCGAGACCCAAGGAGCTGGCTTGGTGTGCCTGGTTGTGGGAGAGGGGTCCAGTTCCGTTCTCCATTCCCCAGGTCCCTGGGTGGACCCCAAGGTGCTGGTGCAGTGTGCCCGGTTGAGGGAGGGTGGTCTCGTCCCCTTCTCCATGCCTCAGGTCTCTGGGTGGGCCCCAAGGCACTGGCACCATGTGCCTGGGTATGGGAGGAGGGTCCAGTCCCCTTCTCCATGCCTCGGGTACACAGGTGGGCCCCGAGGTACTGGCATTTTGTGCCTGATGTGGGAGGAGGGTCCGGTCCTGGCTCCATGCCTTGGGTCCCTGGCAGGACCCAAGGTGCTGGCTTGGTGTGCCTGGTTGTGGGAGAGGGGTCTGTTCCCCTTCTCCTTGCCTCTGGTCCACAAGCAGGCCCCAAAGTGCTGGCGAGGTGTGCCTGGTTGTGGGAGGGTGGTCTGGTCCCCTTTCTCCTGCATACCTCATTGCTAGACCTGTTCACAGAACATCAAGGAGGAGCCCTACATGCTCGTTTGGTCTGAATTGAAAATCTGGACTACCAAATTGTGCTGAAGTGCATCAGTGAAGACTTCTTAAAGGACACACAGGTGCCAGTCCCGCAGGGCCCTCCCTGGGAGGGCTGTGAACTGTGTGCGCCCACTGAAGGGAATGCCTTGGCTCTGAAGTCTTGGCTCTGTCCACTGGCTCGTCCCCAGCAGCAGGCCTCTGCATTCTTAACAACGTCCAGCAGCCAGCCAGACTCTATCGCTCTGTGCTTCCCCATCCTCATTCTGAATTTAGATCAGGGTGAAGAGTAGAGAGAAGGAAATGAGCCAGAAGATAGAAAATTAATACTTAGTAGAATCGTCATATTTTAAAATTAATTTATAGGCAATGTCAGATAACAGGAGTTACATCATTTTATCAGCAGGCTGCTCTAGGATTTAAAAATTGGCATCCATCATTATAAAGCAGATCCCAAGAGCCCCAGGGGATGGTCTCTAGGGACAAGGGTTGATACAGGGTGGGCAGAAATGTAAATACTTGATTAGCTGTGTCCTTTTCTTTCACACAAAACCTGAAATATTTCTCCAGCACATCAAGTGACAATGGTATGTTAAATAGTAACGGGAAGGAAGAAGCTATTTGGGTTTATGGCTAGCCTACTTTTCATACTTGTGTTCCTCCCTGTCAATCCTGGGAAACCAGTTGTGTGAGAAGTACTCATTTCAGGGTTGTATTCCTGGCTCATAATTCTAAGGATGGGCTTGCTTTCTTCCTGCATAGACACATTTTCCCCAGCAGTTCGAATGTCACATTTTTGCTCCGTGCCTGTGAGCAGTTAGCAGGAGCCTCCACGGTGTGTCACATTTATACTGGGAAGACCTTCTGTGATTAAAGACCTGCCTTTCATCTCTTGTCATTGCAGCTGTTTGTCGAGGCCGTGTGGTGAGAGTCCCCACAGGGACCCTTGTCCGAGTGGTAGGCACTGAGCTGGTTATCCCCTGCAATGTCAGCGACTACGATGGCCCGAGTGAACAAAACTTTGATTGGAGCTTCTCGTCTTTGGGGAGCAGCTTTGTGGAGCTCGCCAGCACCTGGGAGGTGGGCTTCCCAGCTCAGCTGTACCGTGAGCGGCTGCAGAGGGGTGAGATCCTGTTGAGGCGAACCGCCAATGACGCCGTGGAGCTCCACATAAAGAACGTCCAGCCCTCGGACCAAGGCCACTACAAATGCTCCACCCCCAGCACAGATGCCACCGTCCAGGGCAACTATGAGGACACAGTGCAAGTTAAAGGTACAGTTCTCCCTTGGAGTCATCATGCTGGGGGCCAGACCTTCCTCTGCCACTTGGCTGTGGGTGACTTTGTCAGGAGACTTACCTCCCCTGGGGCTCTGCTCCCTTCTCTGTCCAGTGGAGTAATAGTGTCTTGCCTGATTAAAGGCCTAGCGGATCAGCCAGGTTACCTGAGGGCCCTTACTCGTCACTCCAGTGTCTGAACCAACCCATGGCCAGTGAGTTGGAGGCAGCCCATGGGTTTGCAGAGAGCCCAACCCTGAGCCAGGTTGCCCACACTGTTAGTCCAGGTGCTGGCTCTACTGCCGTTGGCTGTACGGCCGTGGGCATGTTCCATGCCTCAGCTTCCTCCTCTGTGAACAGTGCCTACCTTAAAGCTGCTGAGGACTGGTGAGTTACCATGTGAAGCCTTAGAACAGTGCCATGGTAAGCGTTGACATGAAGATGATGGTTGTATGATGATGTTCAGGTTTATAGGAATAATAGATGCTTCCAAGTTTATGTCTGTCTTTGTGACCATGACTTAAGTACCTGTTTGTGCCAGAAGTTGTATGTGTTATATGTAGAGAGAGAATGATGCGGCCACTGCCAGCTTTATTGACGTAGTTGTGCAAATAATCACACCTTATGTATCTGGAAGGTTTTGTTTTTTGTTTTTTTCCCATTTTCTAAGTCCCTTTAGATTTACTCACACATTCCATTCTCTAAACTCTGAAAAAGACAGGGCAGGATATTTCCCTAATTTACTTATTAGGAATGGAAGAGCATAGGTTAATTGTTTGCCTAAAATCACACAGCTAATTAATAAATGAGCAAGAACAATTTTAACTTGAGACTAACAGAATAATATTGTTATTATTATTGCTTAATTATGCATTTGTTTGTACCTTAACTTGTTCCCCAAAGGATTTATGTCTAGGTAGGAATGTATGTTATTATCAGGAAAGAAGAAAATGTACATGGTGATATAAAAAGAGAGGGATGATCCAGACATTCATTGCCTCTTTAATGATGTGCAGAACCCAACCATATCTCAGACACTGTTCCCTCACTCGACTCATGAGGCGGTAAAACAGCCATGTCTGTTTAGTAGGTATTAAGACATTAAAAATCAGCTCTACCTCTTCCATTAACTCTTCCTTATTCCTATAGAAATCCCAAATATGTTTTTTAGGAAAAAGTCCCATAAGACATTCTTGCATTAGAGTTAAATAATGCAGCATGTGACAGGTCCATTAGATCAGTTGCACACTTGTCTCCACATGTGATTCTCATCTCGAGGAGTAGGAGCAGGAGAATGATCCCCTCGCCCCCAGTGCCTTTGTGTTTCTTCTCCAGTCTTTGGAAGGCAGTAGAAGCAAAGGGAGGCTTTTCTTGGGTCAGAAAGCAGATGGATAACCGTGAAAGAGACTGGCTGGCTTCTCCTGTGAGCCTCTGGCAAGTGCCATACGAGGAAGGTTCCCTCTGGCCTTCAGCTTCATGGGTCTTGAAACTACTCATCTGTGCCCTGAGAGATGAACTGGCCTTTAGAACTGAGTCACATTAGCCAGACTCACAGGCCAATGTATATACTAGGTCATTATGTTCATTTTGCAGTAAGGGCGGGTCTTGGGGTGCATCCTTCTAAAGATGTAGCATTTTTTTTTTCTGTTATCTAGAGCAATCCCTTCTCAAGGACACTGAATTTGTTTCTGAGTGTGGAAGTGGGGGGGAAACCGAAGAGATGATGAGTAGTGGTATTTGAGAATTCTCTTATTTAGCTCATAGTCAAGCTGTTAGATTTTCCCTGCCCCTTGGTAGAGGCCCCCTCTCTGGTTAAAAGAGAACCAGTATCCACTGTTTATCCCTTCTCTTCCCCAACAGCACACATCGATTTTTCCTTGATCTCTGGTCCCCTTTTCCTGGACTCTGTAGCCATGCCCTTCTCCAGAAGGCCCTAATGGAGTAAAGAGCTGCGGCTTCAGCTTTCCTTGGCCCTACAGACTCTGTTCTTACATTCTTGGGCATTTCACAGGCCACGAGGTACAGGCAGCTCATGGCAGTTTCCCCCTGTGAATCTTGCTGCTTTAACTCTTAGAAGGTCCAGAAACTGTAGGCTTCCTACAGTGGCCCTTTGGCTTAACTGAAGCAGAACAAGTGTTTGACAAGCATACCGAGTTATTTAATTGTGACTGCTGAATGCCAGGCACTGTCCTGAAAACGCCTCTACTCTAACTCGTTTAACTCTCATGTCAACTCCATGAGGAAGGTGCAGTTGTCATACCCATTTTAGGAAACTGAGGCACAGAGGGGTAGAGGAACTTGCCTAAGGGTGGCAGGAGCGTATCCCCAAAGCACAACTCCCAGAGGGAGTTTTCACCACCCAGTTCTAGCATGGGGTTTTATTGGTGCCTCCTTTCCCGTCGGAAAGTCAATTGAGATTACAGATGAGTACAAGTGGGAAAAAATGCCCATCTGGGCATCAGCACAGGGAAAGGGAGGAGGAAATTGTCTCTGGTCGCAGCCGGCCCGTGGCGACTGGGGTCCGGCGTAGACGGGCTGGTGACCGGTGCTTTCTCTCCCCACAGTGCTGGCCGACGCCCTGCACGTGGGCCCCAGCGCGCGGCCGGCGGCGGGCCTGAGCCTGCGGGAGGGGGA
>NW_007729408.1:3543-49745 GCF_000696425.1 Galeopterus variegatus | reverse complement strand
GCGCCTCGCCGCTGCACACGCACGTGGCGCTGCTGTGGGAGCTGCACCGCGGCCCCGCCCGCCGGAGCGTGCTCGCCCTCACCCACGAGGGCAGGTTCCGCCCGGGCCCCGGCTACGAGCAGCGCTACCACAGCGGGGACGTGCGCCTCGACACCGTGGCCAGCGACGCCTACCGCCTCTCCGTGTCCCGGGCCCTGTCCGCCGACCAGGGCTCCTACAGGTGTGTGGTCAGCGAGTGGATCGCAGAGCAGGGCAACTGGCAGGAAATCCAAGAAAAGGCCGTGGAAGTTGCCACCGTGGTGATCCAGCCAACAGGTGAGCTTCTGGAAATGATGTTTTATACACTGTGCCGTGCACTGTGACCAGTGTTCGTGTAAAAGATTCGGCTGGTAACCCCATCCCTCTCTTAGGAGAACTGTGGCTGCTTCTCAGTGAGGCCTGCCTTTGGGGGTGAAGGGAGGAGGGTGGTGTTGACAGTTTGGGAGGAGCACATTTGTTTTGTGCTATATACCTGCGGTTTTGCTTTGTAGCTGCTTTCATCTGGATGTGTACCCATGCGAAGCTGCAGCATACACTAGGGCAATTCTTTGACTCAGAGGTGAAGGTCAGGAGTCCTTCCACCAGAGTGATGGCCAGCCTGGTGTTCAGAGGGGCTTTGGGGTGGAGCTGCCCACACCCTGCTTTATCTTGGTTGCTGTTTCCTGAGTCCCTGGATCTGTCTTTCTCCACAGCTACTGGGGATGTGCATCTAGCTCCCCCCCAAACTTGGATCCTCTAGGTATACCTTTAAGGCCCCCTCAGGTACGCCATCCCTTGTTAGATGAGGAGCTCTTTAGGGCTGGGCCGCTTCTTGCTTTTCTACGTCATGTATATACCCCAGGAGCATCCAGCCCTGGAGTCTATACAGGAAGTCCTTTCTCCTGTTGTCTGTGAATCAGCCTTTTTTTTTTTTAACCCCCCCCTCCAACTACAGAAGTAATTAAGAAAATACCAAATGCATTTTAGGAAATACATAAAAGTAAAAGAAAAGCAGTTGCTGACTCACTGTCCAACAAGCATCAGTAGAGAAAGTACCATGTGCTCAGCTCTGTGCTGGGCCCTGAGGCCTGAGGTCCTTGAGGCTTGTTCCCAGACCCTGTGGAGCCCTAGGCTTTAGCAGAGACAAAGTGTAAAGAGACCACTGCAGGGTAATGTCATTGCTGGGGATGTAGAGAGGTACTTAGTTTTCTGGGAGTCTGACATCTTCAGATCTCAGACTACTTTGCTGCTGTTGCTGCTCCCTCCTGTTTTTTAAACTGGGAAGACCTTGGCTGGATTCATTTCCTGAGCATGAATATGAGTGCGTTGTCACTCTGTTGCTCATGTGGGAAGCAAAACAGGAAACTACGCACAAGGAGTATTTTGTCTCTGCAGGCTGCATTGTCCTGAGCAGTTTACTTTGCATTTAAACTACCACACGGGAGATGGATTTGCTCAAAGTGGGTGGTAAGCAGCAGGACTGAGGTTCTTCAGTGACTGTGGCCATCGAGAAGAGGAGCTGCCCTGTCACAGTCAGTCTTGGTTCCACTGGCTTCAGAAATCACTTTTCATCCAGATGGACTCAGGTCCCCTTCCCTATCAGAGGTGATCTGGCTAGAATTGGCCTTAAGAAACCTGTAGATATTGAGTTTGCATGAAACAACTATCTTAATGAGGCAGAAGGTTTAAGAGTTTCAGCTTTGCAGCAAGTTACCTTTTTATGCAGGAATTTCAATCATAAAGGTGTTTTTTTAATTTAAACACACCACAAAACGCACAGTGTCTAGTTATAGGCCTTGAACACTCTGAACCTATTAGGCAAGTAATAACATCTGGCTCTCACCTGAGACTGGGGGTTTATAATCTTTTTTGTGCCATGGACCTCTTTGGCAATCTTTTGAAGCCCACAGACCCTTTCTCAGAATTATTGTGTTTAAATTCATAAAATATAATATATGAGATAGCAGAGGAAAACAATTATATTGAAAAAGTTATCAAAAAAAATGTTTTTTAAAAGATGGCTGGTAAGGGGATCTTAACCCTTGACTTGGTGTTGTCAGCACCACGCTCTCCAAATGAACTAACCGGCCGTCCCTATATAGGGATCCAAACCCCAAGGCCTTGGTGTTATCAGTACCACACTCTCACAAGTGAGCCATGGGCCAGCCCTATTAAAATATTTTTTAAACAAATTTGTTTTGTAGTAATTTTGTGCTTCTTTATTAATGCATTAATAATTAATAATTTAAAAAATATTGTGGTAGGCCTAAAAACTACTGTAATTTCTAAGTAGCAATGAATATAAATATTTCAGGATGTCTGCAACAACTATAATGTGATATGAAAGTATCTGTGATTTTTATTGGGGACAGAGTCCCAGGGACAGGTAATACTATGCTGATTTGGTGCTCACAATGGGAAGAGATGCTGTATTTCGGGTACAGGTTAACAAAAATAAACATGAATTTTTTTCCCCTTCAAGTTCACAGACACTCTCTAAATTCTCTTTGTGGATCCCAGGTTAGGAGCCACCACACTAGAGTGACGGTCTTTCCTTTCTTGTCAATACCTGCACTATCCATAGCTGGCTGCTTATATATTCTTATTGCATTTTTATGATAATGGCACGAAGTCTCTTAAACAACAAAGCCATGATACCTGTGTGGCAATATCTCCACTCTCCCTACCCCTCTTATCATAGGAGTGGCCTGGTTGACGCAAATCTTGGTGTCTAATTTGTGGATTCTGTTATATTCAGTGGAGAAAGCCTGCACCACAGTAGGCTTTGTCTGAGGTCTCCCATTGCATCACAAATTCTTAGAACCAGTTTTTTTTTTTTTTCTCTTCAGCCTGCTCCATCCTGTCTTCCAGCAGTAAACCCCCAAATCCAGAATGGGTGGGAACCTATGGTTAGTGATATGACAAAATATTTAGTCATTTGCACAGAGAAAATTACAAAGTGAACTGCACAGTTGAAAAGACGTTCTGCTAATATTTCTAGAACTCAAAAATCCATTTTCTCTGTCCATGTAGTTCACAGTTGCGTATTGAGTACTCCTTCGCTGACCCGTTGCCTCCTGAGTTGTCTTTGGTGTCTCTAGCAGGATTCCAGGATTTCTGACCACACGTGTTGTGTGTGGGGTGGTTCACACCACAGATCCAGCGCGGCGAGGAAGTTTCCTGATACCTTCAAGTTACTTTTGGCCCCTTTAAAGGGGTGATGGAGGAGTGAGAATTTGGAGAGTGGGTGGAGGGAGAAATTGGACTTTTAAATTCCTTTTTCTAATACGGGTTGAGTATCACAAATTCAAAAATCTGAAATTCAAAATGCCCCCAAATCCAAAACTTTTTGAGTACTTACGTGATGCTCAAAGGAAATGCTTGTTGCAGCATTTTAGATTTCAGATATTTTGGATCAGGGGTGCTCCACTGGGTATGTATTCTGCAAATATTACAAAATCTGAAAAAATCTGAAATCCGAAATACCTGGCCTCAAGCATTTCAGATGAGGGATACTCAACCTATGCTAAATCCACCTCATTTTCTGTCTTCTCTCAAATGGATCTTGAGCTTGGCTTGGAATATTTGTTTGAAATATTGTCAGGATTTGGAATATTGATATGGAAGTGATTTATGCTGAAGGGTATGGGCTTTGGGGTTGGGTCTTTTCTGAGCTGGGCACCAGCCTTTGTCCCTGAGCTTACTGGAGATAGCAGTTGATGCTAAGCGACTCTTGCTAGAAGGCCAGGGCTATGACTCCAGTTGAATCCCCTGGGAGGTGTTGGCTTTTTATCATCTTTAAGTAATTGTTCCCAGAACATTATCAAGAGATGATTGTTTTTCTACTCTGATTACAGATGTTCAACTTCTTTTTAAAAATCCCCTGAAGAGAGTAAAATGTTCCCATGTAAAAGCTTTGACAGGAGAAAGCTGAAACTAGATCTGCCTTGGGTCTGTGACACCAAATACTTCAGTGCTTCCTCTAAATATAGTCTTCTTTTAGTTATCCACACACAAAAGAGAGAGGGCAATAGTATGGATATTCCAAAGATTGTTGTGTTTTGGTTTTAAAATATATGTTTTATGCTTGACATTTGGGTAGGTATGTCTACCCAAAATGATATAAATGAAATAAATGATACTCTGAGTACATTACCATTTGAAGACTTGACAGTATGTACCAGTCAGAACTAGGTTGTCTTTTTCCTTTAAAATCACCCAAGTTTTATCATGTACGTGGACAAAATATAGTTTTAGTTTTGCAATGATCAGCAGACTTCTTATGAAACAATAGCATTAACAGTTAAGAGCAGAGTTCCTAGAGGCAGACACCCTAGATTTGAATCCTAACTCTGCTACATAGCTGTGTGACCTTGGGAAAGTTACTGAACCTCTCTAAGCTTTAGTTTCCTTATCAGTAAAGTGAGGATAGAAATAGTATCTAACTCTTAGGGTTGTTTTAAGGATTATTTATAAAGCACTCAGAACACTGCGTGGCACATAGTAAAGGTATATAAATGTTTTCCACTGTTATTGTTTTCATTAAATAAAAAGAAAAGTGGTATGTTTCATTCATTTATTCATTATATGTTTCTGAAGCACTTACAACTGTACAAAGCCTTCTAACTTTAATGCCACAGGTAAGAACTTAAAAGGAGATGATCTAACAAGAGGCAGGGAGTGAGAAAGAAATGGGAGGGTGGAAGGGACAAATATAATCCAGACTATCTAGATGTATTTGTTTTTATTTTTCAAGCTGTACAAGCGGCCGTGGCCAGGAATGTGTCTGTGACTGAAGGAAAGGAACTGGACCTGACCTGCAACATCACAACAGACCGATCGGATGACATCCGGCCCGAGGTGACGTGGTACTTCAGCAGGACTCCTGACAGCACCTTGCCTGGCCTCCATGTGTTGGCACGGCTGGACCGTGATTCCCTGGTGCACAGCTCCCCTCACATTGCTTTGAGTCATGTGGATGCACGCTCCTACCATTTATTGGTTCGAGATGTTAGCAAAGAAAACTCTGGCTACTATTTCTGCCACGTGTCGCTCTGGGCACCCGGACACAACAGGAGCTGGCACAAGGTGGCAGAGGCCATGTCAGCCCCAGCCAGTGTGGGTGTGACCTGGCTCGGTGAGTGGTTTGGAGAGCAGCTCTTGGCCTCTCCAGCTTAATGCCTGTGAGATATCTGGAGAAGTCAGGGCTCTGTGTTCTGCACTATTTTGGCATTCTTTATTTTGTTCAAGCATACTTTAGCCCGGATAGATCCCAAGCTGGGGGTGAAAGCAAAACTGAAATAGAATCTGGCAGGCAAGGGAAATGTTTAGATAATGTGGCCTCAGTTGTCTCAATACCCTCATTTGAGAGGATATAGTTTCCTTTTGTTGTTGAGATTTGCAGGGTCGGGTGCTGCTGAATGGCTCTTTGAAATGGATCTTTGTTGGAGGGAGAACGCTGCCATTCTTCCTGCCCTTTTCCTAGAATCCTAGGTGCTCCCTGGCAGGAGCTGGTGCTTTTCCAAACCCCAGTGCAGAAAGAGGATTCCTTCGGTTAATGGAAAGTGTTTTTTCCACATAATACCTTGGAATCCAAAAATGATTTTATTTGCAGAGACCAGTTACACATAGGGGCCTTCCTGCTTCCCCAGGCTCTTCATCCCGGGTATAATTCACTTCCTGCCACCACTGTTATGAGGTGAGACAGGCCTACCTGTCAGATTCTTTTCTGTGTGGGCTTGATCTTTCTACTCTTCTATGAGTGCCTTGAGCCCTGAGGAAGGCATTTGGCATTGCTCTGATTATTAGGAGGCAAAACAGATCTTTAAAAGCAAGGAAATCCTTTGCTCCTTTGTCTGATGCTAAACATCTTCCCACCATGACCCGAACTCATATTTAGCTCTTCCTTATCTCTGCATTAAAATCTTCTCTTGGGTTAGTGGCATATTCACTGTCTATTTCTCCCTAGTAAGCCTTTATTTGGCAAAGACAAGAAGTTGGCAAGTGGGGACAGGGGCAGAGAGAAGAAGAGTAATAAGAGTAAGGAGAAGGGACAGTTCAATTTTGATTGAGACTAGGCAGGGTGTTAGTCATCCCTGTTAGCAAAGTGATCCTTTGATATCTGAAGTAAAGGAGCAGGCTTATCTGGTGAGCTTTTATTCCTGCCATCTGAATCCTGTGCAAGAAACTCAGTATGAAGTACTGAACTGGAACAATGTTGGCCCAGCTAGAACTCTCCTTAGCAACCTTCAAAATAAAACAGATGTTGTTAGCACCAAAAGAAGGTTTTTCATCTCTGGAGCTGAATTTGTCTCGTAGCTCTGATCCTCAGTGCATCGTGTGGTGCTGTCAGATCCCAGCACTGGCTCCCTGTTCCCCTCCAATGTCTGAATCCCAGCTCGAGGATTTTTCTTTCTTTCTTTCTTTCTTTTTTTTTTTGAAAGTGCTGCCTGCACTCCAATTTGAGGGCTTCTTTGAAGTGCTCGTGCATTGATCCCGGCATACCCAGGGGGAGATGCAGGGACTGTCAGACAACTGGAAGGGAGCTTTGGGAGGGAATGGGCTCTTTTAACTGGAAGGGATTTGTTGGCTGTGTTCTCCAGAGAGTGACAAGAAATAAAGAGACTAAATTGTGAAAAAGGCTCAGTTATTATCCTAAGGATCCTGCCGTTTGTTTTCCTGCAGAGTGCCAGCACCATTGTTGTGAAAGTCGCCAGTGTGCTTCTCCCTGACTGATGCTAATGTCTGTAGACCCTGCACCTTCCCCAGCGCTTTGCACATAATGGGCACTCAATAAATATTGGCTGAATGGGTAAATAAACCAGTACCAACACATGGATTATGTTAAAATATGTGCATAGGAAAACAAAAATTGCAAAGCTGTAATGTTCAGCTCATAGAATATTCAGATGTTTGTACAAAAGGAAACCTTCTGGGAGTATAAGAGGTATAAAAAAAAGACTATGTTCTTCTTTCTTCTTCTTAAATCATTTCCTCCTTCCCTGTGCCTCACATCATTACAGCTGCTTGGACACTTGTCAGGAGGTGGGTCGGGCATGAGCACAGCATCAGACCTTTCTTCAAGACCTCCCAACTCATTCTCTGCCCAGAACTGATGGGCCAGGTCTGACGCTATATGGTTGTCTCTAGGTGTGTAACATGCAGATGTGTGCCTGCAGATGCACTACCAGATGCGACTGGGGGGCTGTATGAGGTATCTGAGAAGTAGTCAAGGAAGACAGGTGACCAGCCAAGTACTCTATTTATATGTGTCATCTTAGGTCATGTGACTATGGAATGTTGACACAGACGAGTTCTTGAGAAAGTGGGTTCCCCATGCAGGTATGACACAAAACTCAGTGTTGTTACTTGACAGATTAAGAATATAATTACCATTTATTGAGCACCTACTGTGTGCTAGTCATTGGTCTAAGGACTTTACATGCATTAAATATTTGTTACAATAATCCTGTGAGTCAGGTACCACCCCCATCCCCATCTGAAAACCACTATTTTTTATTTTGCTTACGATCTTGAGGGTCAGGAATTAGGGAAGGACTCAGTAGGGTTCATCTGTGATACACATGGTGATGGATGGGCAGCCAGGGCTGGGAGTCCCCTTCCAGATGGCTTTCTCATGCATATGTCACCATGCACCTGGGCCTCTGTCTCCCCACGTGCATCTCATTCGATGCCCTCTCCATGTGGCTTAGGCTTCTTACAGCACAGACTTCTCAGGATAGTCACATTTTTTATGTGACAGCTGCCTTCCAAAGGCAGGAAGTGGAAGTTGCCAGACCAGTTAAAAGTTGGTATATGTAGGGCCGGCCTGGTGGCGCACTGGAGAGTGCGCCGCTTGGGAGCGTGGTGGTGCTCCCGCCGAGGGTTCGGATCCCATGTGGAGACCGGTTCCCGCTCACTGGCTGAGCGCGGTGCGGGCGCAACGCCGAGGGTTGCGATCCCGTTGCCGGTCCCCGGTACGGGTGCGACACCGAGGGTTGCGATCCCGTTACCGGTCAGTAAAAAAGACAAAAAGGAAAAAAAAAAAGTTGGTATATGTATAAGACCAGTGCAGTATCACTTCCACTCTTTTCCATTGGTCAAAGCCATCCAGAGTCCACTCAAATTCAAAGAGGGTGGAGAAAGATACCCCTTTAATGAGAGAGTAGTAAAAGACCCCCCTTAATGGGAGCAAGGTCACTTTGCAGAAGGACACGTGGGATGGGAAATGCTGCAGCCATCTCTGGAAAATAGAATCTACCACAGCAGTTAATACTTCTTTCTTTTACTTCAAAAAAGATGTTTAGGATGATTTGGAGAGAATTATGGCCCAGGGTCAAGTCTTTCCCAAGTGTTGTCATCTTATGTGGAAACATTTTTGGCCTTGGGAATCAGCTTCCCTCCTGAAGCTCCACAGCACAGCATCCTAGAAGCTGGGCAATTCTTGTCCTCCTCTGTGTGGGGTGGTGCACCGAGCAAGGTAGGTGGGTGGGAGCTGATTGGAGTCTCTTCGCGTTCCATTGTGTTAACAAGGAAGACATCAGGGGAGGGACGTGGATGGGCCTGGCAGGTCCAAGAGCACTTGCAGCAGTCTGGAGGACCAGGATGATTTTTACTTAAGAATTATGTCCTACTTTGAAGGGGGGTAAAAAAAGATTTAAGTTGGCTTGCAAAATGAAGCAAGATCAAAAGGGGTAAAAAAAAAAATCAAAGAATATATATTGCAAGGTGGTTGGGACAAATTAGTTACTGCATTTGAGCTCTGAATTTGCCTCTAAAGTTTTGAGGGGCTGAGACAGAAAGAGATGTGATTACACAGCTCTCCTCTGAGGAAGGAAAACAAACTCAGAGACAAACTTTTTCTTGGCACTGAATTTATCACGTGCTTTTTCACTTCAGGGGCATTGGGTAACATAATGCACAGTGCTTTCAACTGTTCTTTTACAAAAGGCCCTAAATGATTGTTTAAATGGATGCTTCTTATATCCACCCTGTGTAAAAGCTGAGTGCATAAATCTTAAGTGTGTGAAGGAGTTTCTGTAAAAAGCCAGATTTCTGTGGGGACAAATGTTGCTTTGTGTTGATCCAATTTAGTATATGGCTAAAACTTAGAGAATCTAGTGGAATGGCTAGTTAATCTGCACATTAAGCCTCCTCCTTCTGCTATCAGATGCCTTAAAGAGGCCTTGGCAAGAGCTGGATACTAATCAGTTCACGGTTGAGCTCTCTGCCCCAAGTACCAGACTTCCGTGGTGTTAATTGGAGGAGGTTCCATGGGCTTTGGATAGAAGAGCGGGAGGAGGCACAGCTGAGTTCTGCTGTTCAGTCTTAAGAACCTGATTTGCATTCTTTCCCTCTGTAGGACTGTCCCCTCTTCCAGCAGTGTGCCAGCAAGGAAGGTAATTATTTTTCTTTAAAAGGAGCTGTTAATCTGCTAAGTACTTGGTAGGAACTTCAGAACTATAGAAGATAAGATTTAGATCTGTAGGGTTTTGGTTTTTTTTTTGTCCTTTTTTGTGACCGCGCTCAGCCAGTGAGTGCACCGGCCATCCCTATATAGGATCCGAACCCGTGGCAGGAGCGTCGCAGCGCTCCCAGCGCTGCACTCTCCCGAGTGAGCCACGGGGTAGGCCCAGATCTGTAGGTTTTTTAAGGGTAACTATTATCAGCTGTCTGTCGAGGATTATCCCTGAAGGCAGAGGAGCGTGTGGCCAAGTGTTGGAGTCAGGGAGAGCTGTGTTGAGTCCTGCTCCACCACATCCTAGGTATGTTGTCTTGGATGTGAACATTTCTAAGCTTTGGTTTTCTTAGTTTAATAGGCTAATGCTTAGCACAGTGCTTGGCACTTGAGTGCTCAATGAATTTTCTTGGTGGTGATGATGGTGATTTATTAGTGTTTGAGGAACACCATCAAGTTTCTTAACCAGTTAACATGTAGGAGTGTGTCTGAGGGTGTGGAGGAGCCCAGCATGGAGGACTAGGAATATGTGTGTCCTGGAAGAAGCTGCTCCCAAGAGGAGCTAGGGAAAGGGGTGGAGCTGACCACACCCAGCCCCTTTCCTGTCCCCCCCACCCCCCAAATCTGGTAATTCACTTCTCATTCTCCGGGAGGAGTGAGATATTATTGTTATTGCTCTGAAATGGCTAGTGCTGAATACATCCTCGTAATAATGGTTCTTAATAACAGTTCGGCTAAGGTGGGGTAAAGTGCCTCTCCACCCCCGCCACACACAATAGCTCCTTATTTATAGCTGTTTAAATGTTAGGTAATATTTAATTGGCACCTCTTTGATGATTGGTCAGTATGCTCGGCTGCCTGTAAAGCACCTGCCCAGTTGAAGATAATAAAACCACTTCATCAGCAGAGAGGGCACTCCTTCGTGTTTCTTCCAACTGACACGTGCAACCCATTCCTCTCATTAGCTGTACCAAGTTACTAAGGTTCAGAGGGGGTATTAGAACATGGCCCTGCAGTACACTGCTCAGGATTAGTGCCTCAGCTCTTACCATCACTCTTGTCTTCTGGGATGTAGCAAGCTTTGAGAGTATTAATAACCTGGGTGTGTGATGAGATGGTGCAATTTGGTTGTAGTGGGAGCCAGGCCATAGAGCCAAAGCCTCTCCTGCGATTCTGCTCTCACACACCATGCAAGACCTTAATCTTCTAACTTACCCCCTCTGGGCTTTGTTTGTGCTTTTTTTAGTTTTTGTTTTTCATTTGGGAATGTACATGAAAATAGTACCAATCTCATTAGTTGTTATGAACATTAAGTGAAAATGTAAGGAAAGTATGTGGCGTGGAGCCTGGCATATAGGAAGCCCTCAGTAAATGCCAGATGTTGTCATTATTACTGTAAAATGGGGATAATAATACCTTCCTTGTAGAATTGTTGTGAGAGTAAAAGGAAGTATTCTATGTGAAAACCTCTAAATCAGTTCTCTGCACACAGTAGGCACAAATTTTTTTTAACAAATTAGCCAATGATTCTGAAAGTATTTCATTGTTTTGAAAATTGTAACAGAGGAGTTTAATGACCCATATTTAAGAAGAAAAAAGTCTTTCTTTTGGGGGGAAGTCACTCTTTTAAATGTCAGTAGCTCTGGAGATGGTATACACATGAAAAGACATTGTCCTGGGATCCAGAATAGGGAGCAGACCCCTGCTTCTCAGGATGTTAGTGACATCATGCTTACCCTGGCCTCAGTATTCTGTGCAAGAACTTACACAGTGTTGGTTGTTGTTTGTTTTTACTTTTAAAAATAGAAATTTGCAGATATTCACAGTAGAAGAAATAACCTCCAACCTCCAACTTCTTTAGCAATTATCAATATTTTGCTTATCTTATTTCATTTCTCTTCCCTTCACACACACACACACACACACACACACACACACACACACACACACACACACACACACACACACACACACACACACACACACACACACACACACACACACACACACACACACACACACACACACACACACACACACACACACACACACACACACACACACACACACACACACACACACACACACACACTTCTGGAAGAATATAAAGCATATCCCAGACATCACGTCATTTCCCTGTTAAATACTTTAGTATGCATCTTTAACTGATAAGCATTTTTTAAGCATAACCACCATTGCATTCTTAACTGATTTCTTGATGAGATCAAGCAGAATGTAGCGGTAATCAGTGGTAAAATGCTTTCGCCAAAAATGAGCATTTTCATGCAAAATATTAAATTAAGTTTTACTCAGCAAGTATGTTAATATCTTTTATGTACAAGACATTGCATGCCTAGCACGTGCAAATGAATGAAGTAGGAAGTCCCTCGCCCTGGGAAAAGTCCTATAGAAAGCCCATAGGTCCTACATACGATATCCAAAGTTCAAGGCAATGTTCAAATAAAATCATTGCAGGGAGCCTGGCCGGTGGTAGGATCTCTGTGAACTTTTGTTGAAGAAGTAGAGGTGTGACATGCTGAGTGTGTTCAAAGGAGGTATTCTGTGTTAAGTAGGAGAACCTACACAGAAGAGGTATGTGCATGATGGGCCTTGAGGAAAGGCACAATCTCTGCAAATCATTTTTAAAATTGTAAAACAACATTAAAGGACAATTTCTACACATGCACCGAATCAAAAAAGAAATAAGAATCCATCCATACTCTTACCATTCTGACATAATAGAATCATATCTCCTCTAGGAGTGTAAGTCTAAAGTTGACCTACAGAGGTGGTGGATAGGTCAAATGAACCTGCACCTTGTAAGTTCACAAGCCAAGAATCCACGCTATTTTTGTCTGTCTTTGCTTTAAAGCTGAGGCCTCCTTTTCTGGGGCCTAAGGTTCATTTTAGCAGAGTATGGGGAGACCGACCGTTGAAATCAATGAAGAGATTTTTTTCTCCTGCCAGGCTGGAATTCCTATAACTAGATCCACAGTTTGGAGCTCCCTTGTACTCTCATTTCTCTACGTTTGGATACTTAGGATTTAAACAGATCCATTTCAGGGTGGAGGATGGAGTAGAACAGGAGGATCTGTTCGTCATTTCTTCAACAACTTACTGAGCAGATGTCCCAAGTGCTGAAGCAGAGGGAACAGGGGGAAGGAAGGCAAGAGACACCGCAAGTGTAGGAGTAACTAGGGAATGGTGAGAGGTATTGTCTGAAAGTAGTCAAGAAGGCAGTGGGTAGTGGGGCTGGGTTCACATGGTAGCGGCCCTTGAATGCCCGGCTGGGGATCATGTTCTTAACTCGGTAGGTGAGAGCAAAAGCCACGGGTGGTTTTCTGCATAGTTAAGCTGGCAGTTGTGTCAGCCGGGAGGTGATGTCGGGAGATGGTTATTATAGTCTTGGCTAGAGGCAGGGCCAGGACGAGGGTATTGTTCATGAGGTTTTCACCTTTATTCATAAGGATGTATAGAGTACCTACTGTGCATCAGGTCTGGGGAAAGGAGAAATGGAAGGGACACTGAGGAGGTAGAATGTGTGACTTAGGAACTCAGAGTGGAGAGACAGAAGGGAAGAGGGAGAATTGGAGAGGGCACATGTCTCATGCTGAGATGACCTGGAGAGTGATGGCGGGAATGTGGTAACAGGAACAGTCATTGGAAAGATGGGAGGAGGAGCTGGCTGCGCTTGTTTGGAGCGGGGTTTTGGCTGTGTGTTTGTGTGTATGTGTGTCTTGGCAGAGGCGGGTGAGGCGTCAATTAGGTTATGAACGTGCTACACTTGAGCTGTCACGAAGGAACCCAGTCAGGATGCCTAGAACTCAGCTCTGCACTAGTGCTTGGGTCTGGGGGCCTAAGGCAGAGCTGGGGCCACAGCAGGGGACTGGCTGGGGTCTAATATCGGGGGAGTGAGTTTTGGGGTGTGAGTAGGAGCGGGGGAGAGAGCTGCTTTGGTGGTTGGAGCAAGCTCTGGTTTTGACTACCTTCTCCATGTGTTCTGTGGTCTAACCACTACTAGGTCAAGTCACTGCTTCTCAATTCTTTTTCTTCTAGTCGATAAAATTGGATATATTTATGGTATATTACACGATGTTTTGATGTATGTATATGTTGTGGACTGGCCAGATCAGCTAATTACCATATCGGGTGAGTGAGTTTTGGGGTGTGAGTAGGAGCGGGGGAGAGAGCTGCTTTGGTGGTTGGAGCAAGCTCTGGTTTTGACTACCTTCTCCATGTGTTCTGTGGTCTAACCACTACTAGGTCAAGTCACTGCTTCTCAATTCTTTTTCTTCTAGTCGATAAAATTGGATATATTTATGGTATATTACACGATGTTTTGATGTATGTATATGTTGTGGACTGGCCAGATCAGCTAATTACCATATTTGTTACCTAACATACTTATCATTTTTTGTGGTAAGGACATTTAAGATCTACTCTTTAAGCAGTTTTCAAGTGTACAGTGCATCGTTGTTAACTGTAGTCACCGTTTTCTACAGTAGACCTCCTGAGCTTATTCCTCCTGTCTAACCGAAAATTTGTGTCCTTTGGCCAATGTCCACCCCTCCCTAGCCCTTAGCCTCTGGTAACCACCATTTTAGTCTCTGCTTCTATGACTTCAACTTTTTTAGGTTCCACATGTAAGTGGGATCATGAAGTATTTGTCTTTCTGTGCCTGACTTATTTCACTTAACATAATGTCCTCTGGGTTCATCCATTTTATTACAAATGACAGGATTTCCTACTTTTTTAAGGCTGAATTGTATTCTATTGTGTGTGTGTATGTGTACGTATATATACTATATATGTATATATATACTATGTGTGTGTGTGTATATATATATACTATATATGTATATATACACATGTGTGTATATATACATGTGTGTGTGTGTGTGTGTGTATAGTAGTCTTCCCTTGTTTGCAGAGGGTATGTTCCAAGACTCCCAGTGGATGCTTGAAACTGCAGATAGTACCCACCCCTGTATACATGAGTACTTCAAAAAGTTCTTGGAAAAATAGAATTAAAAGATAATATGAATCTTTCCATGAACTTTTCAAGTATCCTCATATAGTATGTTATCTTCTATGTATACATACCTGTGATAAAGTTAAATTGGCAGACACAACCATTCCAGTAATTTTTATATTTTTCAGCCCAAACCTATTCCTGAATCTGTGTAACCATCCCTTACTTGCAGGAAATGGCTTGGTGTCACTCATGTCAGGGGATCCCTCAGTGCTTTCTGGCACAACATGTCACCGTCTGTCAGAACACGTTTCTGTTCGTGTCTTCCACCCACAAATTTAATGCCTTTTCCATCTTAACTAAGCAGTTATGAAGCATTGTGGTCATAACTTTTGCAGTTTGAAGTGTGAGAGCAAAACCAACGCTAATTTCCTTTTCTTTCTTCATAATTTCACCAACAGAAGATCAGTTTTTACTGTAGTTTTTAGCAAGCTTAGCTTATGATTTTTCTTCTCTCCTTATTAAGTTGAGAATTTTCACCTCTTCACTTAGAGGAAGCACTTTACGGCTTCTTTTGGCTTATCTAAATTACCAGCATCACTACTGTGTGCCGCTGGGCCATTATTAAGTAAAATAAGGGTAACTTGAATACCAGCACTGCTATACCACGACAGTCAATCTGATGAGTGACACAGCTACTAAGTGACTAAAAGGTGGCTGCATCTGCAGCATGGATCTGTTGGACAAAAGGATGAATCACATCCCAGGTGGGACCACATGTGACAGCATGAGATTTTATCACGTTAGTCAGAACGGCATGTGATTTAAAACTATGAATTGTTTATTTCTGGAATTTTCCATTTAATATTTTTAGACTGTTAACCACGGGTAACTGAAACCACAAAGTGAAACCATGGGTAAGGGGAACTGCTGTACCACATTTTCTTTATCTTTTCATCCCTTGATGGACACTTAGGTTGATTCCATATCTTGGCTATTGTGAATAGTGCTGCAGTGAAGATCTGCCATCTTTCATCATAATTCTAACTGCCTTCAAAAGGTGCCACTTTGGAAGAATATCCTTGGGGTGGAAGTAAACTGTGAAGGATTGAAGAGTTTATTATTAAAGAGTTGTAATCTGTTAGAAGACAGAAGAGAAGTCCCCACAGGTATTTTCATGGCATTTTTGATTGCACCTGTCAGTCAGGCTGAGGTGATGGCCCATAGGGAGCTGTCCTCTAGGTCACATTTCCTGTGGCAGTAACTTAGCAGTGTCATTGCCAGCCCAGCATTTGGTGTTCCTAAATATCATTATGTCAGTCAATGGTACTTACAAAATACAAAGTTTAAAAGACAGTAAATTTGATCCATTTGAGAAATGAGGATGTACTTGAAATGTAGTAGAAAAGATACAGCCCTGGGTTCAAATGTGCCACTTTTGAGCTGTGTGGGCAAGTTATTAACCTCTTTATTATTATTATTATTATTTTATATATATATATTTTTTTATTATACATACATGTGTTATTAACCTCTTTAAAGCTCTGTCTCCTCAGATACGAAATGAGAACCACGAATAGTAATTCACAAGTATATACATGTGTCTGTACATATGTGTATAAGAGCTCTTCAGAAAGTTCATGGAGAGACTCATGCTATCTTGTAATTCTACTTTTCCATGAATTTTTGAAGAAACTTCATTATGTTCATATACGTACACACACGTACACACACTAGGCACCAGACTAAGCACTATTATGTATATTTTAACTCTTAATCCTTACAATAACATGATGAGGTAGTTACTGTTACTTACTATCCTTGTCTTTACAGGTGAGGCATCAGAGAGGTTAAGTAATCTGCCTAAGGTTACACAGCAAGTAAATGGCATAGCCAGGATTTGAACATGGTCTAGCTCCAGACCCCTGGCTCTTTGCCACTGCTCTTTACTGCCTCACAGTTTGTTGTTCAGGTTAATGTGGTAACACACAGGAAGGATCTTCCACGTTGTGCTTGAAATGCAGGGGAGGTTCCATCAGCAGCAGCTATTGTCATGGTAGTGTCTGCCACTGCTGCTGCTCATGGAAGGTTGAGGTGTTCCAGGTTGGTCCTGACAGGACTGAGGGGTGTGTATTGCTCTGTGCACAGCCAGTTCAAATCTGTCCTTTCCACGTCAGGTGAACTTAGTTATCCTGGTCTGCACCCACGTTGCTTTTGGGTCTGCATCCAAAGTTCAACATGAGAAGCCCTGAATGTGGGGTAATTTGAGCATTCCTTGTCTTATGCACATGATGGTATAAATACATGTCCGTAGTATGTGTCCTGAGGTCCATTGTTGCTGGTGTGGGTGGCATGTGGTGTGTTAGCTCCCTGCCCAGGAGGCAGAACATCTCCAGCTGAGCAGCCTCAGCACACTCACCTATAAAATGAGGCAGGATGGCTGCTCGGGTCCTTTCCAGCCCTGACGTGCCAACAGCCTGTGGTATTTTTGCACAGTGTCCACATCACAGAAGGATGTGCTCCCATAGATGGACACAAGCAATTAAAGGCTTGTGAAGATGATGTTTGAGGGAATTAGGGTTTTGAGTTCTTTCCATTTCTTGGCCCACTGACTCATTCTTGGAGAAGTCATGATGTTCTAAGTTTCATTAGAAGTGTAAGTCACAAAAGAGTAGTTCCTTGACCTCAGCAGTTTATAATCTGCATGAGTCACAAATAAGAGCAACGGTAAATAAAACTAAACTGTTTGGTCAAGCTGATGGGAATAAAGATGATGTGGCAGATGGAAAGTTCTGTTTAGGTAGAATTCCTTTTCTCCTAGAAGTCAGTGTGCTATAGAAGAAAAATGTAGCCTTTTCTGAAAGCCTTGGCATTAAGGTGGCAAACATTTGTTGAGTGCCTGCTGCATACAAGGCATTGTATTTGGAGCTTGGAGATAAGATCTCAAGCAAAGAGCAGTCATGGAGTGGGATCAAGAGTACATAGACAAGAGTACATAGATGGCTGTGAGAACACAGAGAAGGTGCTACCTCTGGGGACCCAGACCCAGGTGACGATGAAGAATGAGGGAAGTTTGCAGGGCATTCTGAACACATCACCATGGTGGCATGAGATTGTGGTGATGCAGAACCTTGGGTAATGAGGGTAGCACGTGGGGCTGGGCAGAGGGGAGAGGAAAGGTGGCTACTCAGGCGTCTGACACCAGTTCTTTGGTAAGTGTGGAGAAGACCATAGGGCGAGTGAGGTCAGAAATGTGGAAGTGCAGGAATGATTAAATTGGTGCAGTGAACCTTGGAAGGAGGGGTTTTATACAAGTGGAAAACAACAAGACCATGGCAGAGCTGGGGATGCTAGGAGAGCGCTAGCTTTCTTCCAGCCCTGTCACAATTTGGGACAGGCAGGAACATACAGTGCTCTCAAGTGAGCAGGCTGTACTGGGGCCAGGTTCACAATGAGCCAGCTTCAGGGTCGGCAGAACTGCAGGGTGAGTTACATGTGGCATGGCGGTGAAAAGAATGCGCTTTGGGGCATTTGTGGATGGGAGGTGTTTATCGACCACTCAACACGGATTTAGCAGAAAAAGTCAGAGGAACAGCAAGGTGAGGAGAATATATAGGGGAAACGACGATGTTAGGGCCTTAAATTTGGGGCACAGCCAAGGATGGCAGGAACCTGAGCCGTGATGGGGTTGATGGGTCTCGAGTTCTGGAATGTGCTCTGGGTGTATGGGCTTGCTTAGCATTCCAGAGACAATCTTGGTAGAGTGTGGACACTGAGCTGCTTAAGAAATCTTTCTCAGAAGGCTCTAACCTCCTGGGGATACTGACAGCAGACCCCAAACCTCCAGAAAGATAAGACTCTGATTGAGGACATTTGGATTCTGGCTTTGGGAGGTTTTCTTGGGGGGTGGAATATAGGGGGTGGAATATGGAGGGCTGTGTTTTACAAGTTTTGCAAGAACACTCTTACAGGATCCTTCCCATCCAATGCAAAGCTTTCTGTCTCTTTAGTTGGTAGGATGGGCATTTAATTGTCAGAACAAGTGCAGAACTTGTCTCGTTTCTTTTGCTAATTCTTGGTAAGTTGTTCTGTTGATTATTTTTTATCCTGGCCTCTCTGTCTCTTGCTCAGAACCAGACTATCAGGTGTACTTGAATGCCTCTAAGGTCCCTGGGTTTGCAGACGATCCCACAGAGCTGGAATGCCGGGTCGTGGACATGAAGAGTGCGGAGGCGAGTGTCCGTTTCACGGTCTCATGGTACTACAGGATGAACCGGCGCAGTGACGATGTGTTGACCAGCGAGCTTCTTGCCGTCATGGATGGGGACTGGACGCTGAAATACGGAGAGAGGAGCAAGCAAAGGGCCCAGGATGGAGAGTTTATTTTCTCTAAAGAGCATGCAGACACATTCAACTTCCGGATCCAAAGGACTACAGAGGAAGACAGGGGCAGTTATTACTGTGTTGTGTCTGCCTGGACCAAACAGCAGAACAACAGCTGGGTGAAGAGTAAGGATGTCTTCTCCAAACCTGTCAACATATTTTGGGCATCAGAAGGTAGGAGCTCTATTCTTATTCATGATCCATTTTTTGTTTTGCATAGACATCCCACTGTGTGTTTTTGATGCAGTTACCCTGTAGGTTTTTGCCTACACTAGGAATCCATGCCCTGGACATTAATCACCGCACGACCCTGTACACCCTGTGTGGACTCACTACCACCCCTCTTTTATCCCCAAATCCCAGAGAGGGCCCTCTAGAACTCACTGTCATCAGCAAAATCTCCTGTTTCCTGAACCTACTCTCTGAATGTTCCTTTCTCTTTCTTCCATTAAACATTACTAACCTCACTCTCTGAGGACACCATTTCCCTAGAGCCCTCTTAAGTGGTGACACTTTCTTCCCACACTCTCATATAACTGGGCCTAGAGGTGGGGCAGGTGCCCTCCTGCTGCTCACCACAGCTTCCAGAGTATTTTCCCCACACCTAAAAGCGTTCAGCTTCAAATCTCATGTCACCAGACACCACCTCTCAATGCTGTTACCCGTTGACTCCTAGCTCCTCCTTCATTCTTTGAAGATGTTAGCTGGTGTTTCTTGGCCACTCTCTCTAGTACTGCTCCTATCTTGCTAACTTCAATATCTGTGTAGAGCACTGGGTCACAGTTGGAATCACCCTAGGAGCTTTAAAAAATACTGATGCTTGGGTCCCACCAGGAATTCTGTTTTCATTGGTCTGAGGTACACTCAGTCTGGGCACTGGAATTTTTAAACATGCCCAGGGTGATGCTTGTGTGGAGCCAAGGTTGAGAGCCCTAATATAGATAATACTTTCGTTCTCAGACCTTTGTCCTGCTCTCTGTAATCATCCTGTCCTCTGTCCTGTTCCAGTCCTTATACACTACATTAGACCGTCTTACTTCTGATAACTGAAACACCTCGATGGTCTCAATTTCAAGCATTCTATTCTCAACACATTTTCTGTCTTTCTAGATCACTTCTTATGGTACCCCAGCAACAATTCTTCAACTCTACTGGAATCAGCAATCCTGCCCCCTTACACTGTCCTTCACTCCCATTGTGTCTTCACTTCTCTCGTACCTGGGGTGACCACTTGCTCAGGGTAGTCCATTTCACACCTTCTGTCCTGGTGTGATTATTCTAGCACCCTCTGTGATTCTTAGATGTGTTTAGGAGTAGAAGGTAAGGACAAGTTTCATGGTCATCTACTGTCGGGCTAGGGCTCAGAGACCCTTCAAACCCATTGAACAGACTGGATCACAGACCTCTCACATGCCAGGCTGGGTCACCAGACCCTTCACATACAGGTCACAAGCTAGATAATTGGGAAGGATACCTGGAGCCATTGGCAGATGACAGGGGCTCAGAGCTCAATTTCCTCAGCTGCAGTGGTGGTGGCCTCCTTGATCGTCCTAGAGGCCCTGACAGCAATGGTTTGCAGCAGCAGCAGCTTGCAGCCACCCCATGACCCTCCCTGGGGCAGGGGGGCATTGGATCAGAACCACTAGTCGTTTATACTTTAAAGTCAGATAACCCAGGACACCTGGGCTCACATGTGCAGTTACATTAGACAATAACCAAGGAACACCTGGGCACACATGCTTATTTACATCAAGCGCTGGGCAAGAACCTGAACCTCTCTAGGTATCCTGACCATTTATCTTCACTTTCCCTACACCTACTGTTACCCAGCCTAAATTCCTGACCAGTCACAATCACTCCATTGCATACACCCTTAACTCCCTTGCCCCTCTCTTAGTTTTCGTGATACTGTGGCTAAACCACAACCTAGTTCAAAGCCAGCTCTCTGCTGCCTCCCTATCTCTGTCTGCAGAGCTAAATGTAGTTGGAGAAAAACATTCAAACATGTTGACTGGTCTCACTTTAAATTTGTGATCACTTATGTTAGGTGGGCTCTCAGCACTGCCCGGGAATCCTGTATTTCCTTACTCTGTTTACTTCCCCCCGCTCCTAAATGATTATTGCGTACCACCTTTTTCTCCACAAACTTCCTCCACCAGCCTCTCTCTCAGCTGTTGGTCCTGCTTCCTATTTCCCTAAATAAATGGAAAGAGTCAGGAGAATTTGCATACACTACCGCAGTAGCCGGGCCCATGTTCTTCAGCCTTACGTCCTAGCACAGGCTAGTCCCTCTTGCTACTCAGGCACATGGCTTCTCTTAGGTCTTCAGTATCCCTCTCTCTTCTGGACTTTTCCCACTGACCTATCAACATGATGTTAGATCTTGTATATTTTTTAAAAAGCTAATCTTAATCTTGCTTTCCACTCCGTCTTGTTCCCTACACCCCTTGCCCACCTGTTTCTCTTTCGTTTTAAAGCCACAGTATTTGATTTATCTATACTTGATGTGTCCAGTTTTTCTCTTCCCATTCTCTCTAATTACCTACTCTAATAAGGCTTTTTCCCTGCTGCTAGTGTTAAGATTACCAGTGATCATCATATTGCAAACTCCAAACAGCAGTTATCTTACTCAGCTTAGCAGGATTTAAAACACATGATCATTCCCTCCTCCTGGAAATACTTTGGTTTTTCCCTTGGCTTATGGGATGCCACCTTCTCAGGGCTTTCTTCCAACCTCATTAGCTGCTTCTTCTCGCTTCCTTTGCTGGTTCTTATTCTCTCTCCTGACCCTCAAACATAAGACTACCTCAGGACCTCTTTTTTTATTTAACCTCATTCCCCTGGTGATCTCCTCTAATTTTATGAATTTAAATACTATCTATACACCAGTGACTCCCATATTTACATTTCTATCCCAGACCTCTTTCCAGAACTCGACTCAATATTTTGTTGCCTTCTTGCACCTCTTCTTGTCTAATGGGAATCTCAAACTTATCTTCAAAACGGTGCTTCTGGTCTTCTCAGCCAGCTCTCTTCTAGCACCGTTGTTCAGACTCCTCATTCTTTTTGTTGGCTTATTTATTTATTTTTTAAATTTTATTTTTTAATCGAAACATAATTGATTGTACACATTTATGGTGTACAGAGTGGACTATCAGTATTTGTGTACAATATGTGATGTTTGAATCAATATTATCGTTCTTGAATGTGATTTAGAATCTTACCACTGCTCACCTCCACTGTTGCCAAGCCCCCCTCATCTCTTGCCTGGGTCATAGCCTCCTAACCCCTTTCCTCGCCTCTGCTCTTGCAGAATGATCCTGTTAACATAGCTAGAATGATCCTTTTAACATGTAAGTCAGATCATGAAACTCCTCTGCTCTAAACCTTCGAAGCCTCCCCAGCTCACTCAGAGCAGACCCAGAGTCATTTCAGTGGGCTTGGATGCCCTGTCCCAGCTGGTCCGTTACCTCTGACCTCACCCACAGCTCTCCCCAGTGCCTGCACCATTCTGCCCATCCACAGTTCCTCAGATACTCCAGGCATGCCCCTGCCTTGTAGCTTTCAGCCTTCTCTTCTTGCTGCCTGGAATGCTTTCCCCCAGATGGGTAGGGCTCGCTCCCTCACGCCCTTCAGGTGCTTATTCAAATGTTGCCCTCTCAGTGAGGATGTCCCTGGTCACTACCTAAAATTGTGATTCCCTCCCGCCCCCCATAGGTAAATTCACACTTTTTCTCTTCCTTGCCTGGTTTATTTTCTCTTAAACATTTATCACCATCTAACCATACCATATATTTTACTTATTTATTTTGTCTTTCTCCACTAGCATGTAAAGGGAGGGATATCTGTATGTTTTGTTCACCACTGTGTTCCCAGGTCCTGGAATATGGAATGCTATCAATAAGTACATGTGTGATTAATGAATGGGTGACCAAACTCACAGGAGAATCAAGAAAGAATGAGGGTGACCTGGTGGGACCTCAGAACTCAGTGATTCTGTAGAGACAGTACAGCATATATGTTCTGCTAATAGGTTTGGTGGAATAGGTGTTCCAGAAAACCCAATATAAAAATCTCATTTTATAACTAAACAGATTATAGGATTACTCATCTTATTAAAGGATAAAAAAGAATGTATCTCTTTCATTTGTTCATCCATTTAACAAATATTTAAGTACCTTCCAAGTTCCTGACATTGTGTTATTACAATAGATGCATTCTAAGGTGTATATGCTTAGATTATTATTTTGACAGAGGAACAGGAAGTAACACAGTTAAGCTAATGCTAATGTAACCATAGACAAAATGTTAAAACAGCATCTTTGAAATTAAAGTGTAAAACAAGTGGAAATGATTAGATCTACAAATGCATATGCTGCTGTCATTTTAGTAATAAATCTGTTCTGTAATGTTACTGTCATATGGTTAAACAGAGAGAGCCCATTTCTCCTTTGCTCTGCTCTCCAAGCAGGCCAGCTGAGCTAGGGGCATGTTCCCTGCTAGCAACAGACCTTCAGAGTGAAAGAGGCAAATGGTGTGGCCAGAGCCTGGCCTGGTTGTCATGTTCCACCATGTCTTCCCCAGCTCCCTAAGGATGAGCTTCCCTTCATATCACTGGGGGCACCAGTAGCTTCCCGCTTTCTCTCCCGGGGTAAAACTTCTCAAAGACTTGAAAGTCCTTAAAAAATTCTCACCATCGATTTCCTCTCCCCTCATACTCATTAAATCATTTCAGGCTGCTTCTTCCAGTGTAGTGGTTTTCAGCCTGCTTTCTTATTCACATGATTTTCTTTTTCGAGTTTCCATATTCTCATAAGTGCTATTGTGTGGCGACTTGCAAATAAACTTCTGTTTCCTTGACATTTCGCTTTTAGATACCTATTAATTTTAACTGCTGCTGTTGGAAATCACCTCTTTCTGGTGCTTCATTCCAGATTCCGTGCTTGTGGTGAAGGCGAGGCAGCCAAAGCCTTTTTTTGCTGCAGGAAATACATTTGAGATGACTTGCAAAGTGTCTTCCAAGAACATTAAGTCACCACGCTACTCTGTTCTCATCATGGCTGAGAAGCCTGTTGGGGACCTCTCCAGTCCCAACGAAACCAAATACATCATCTCCCTGGACCAGGATTCTGTGGTGAAGCTGGAGAATTGGACGGATGCATCGCGGGTAGATGGCGTTGTGTTAGAAAAAGTGCAGGAGGATGAATTTCGCTATCGAATGTACCAGACTCAGGTCTCAGATGCAGGGCTGTACCGCTGCATGGTAACAGCCTGGTCTCCTGTCAGGGGCAGCCTATGGCGAGAAGCAGCAACTAGTCTCTCTAATCCTATTGAGATAGACTTCCAAACCTCAGGTGAGCAGGGAGCCCTATGGAATCATAAACTGAGCTAGAGGAGACCCTAAGATTTTGATCAAATGCCTTTTTTTTTTCTTTTCCTTAAAGAGCTTTGTCAAGCTATAATTCAATTCACAGGCCATACAATTTAAAATGCATAAAATGCATTTTAAATGCATAATCTGATGGGCCGAGCCCGTGGCACACTCAGGAGAGTGCAGCACTGGGAGCGCAGCAGCGCTCCCGCCGCGGGTTCGGATCCTATATGGGGATGGCCGGTGCGCTCACTGGCTGAGTGCAGTGCGGCCGATCTCACACAAAAAATAATAATAATAAAAAAATAAAATGCATAATCTGATGGCTTTTTGTATAGTCACCAGAGTTGTGTGGCTATCACCACAACCAATTCTAGAACATTCTCATTACACCCAAAAGAAACCCTGGACCCCTTAGCCAACACCTTCTAACCACACCTCCCCCTCCTTTACCTGTCTCCCACCCCTCACCCCCAATCCTCCAGCAACTACTAATCTACTTTTGGTCTCTACAGATTTGCCTGTTCTGGACATTTCACATAAATGGAATATGCATGGTCTTTGTGTCTGGCTTCTTTTACTGAGCATATTGTTTTCAAGGGTCACCCTTGTTATAGCATGTGTCAGTACTTTGTTCATTCATTATCATGACTGAGTAATGTTCTGTTGTATGGATACTCACCACATTTTGTTTTTCCATTTGTCAGCTGGCGAGCATTTGGGTGTTTCCAGTTCCTGACTATTATGAATAATGTTGCTGTGAACATTCTTGTGCAAGTTTTTGTGTGAACATATGTTTTCATTTCTTCGCTCATTTAAAAAAAATAAATGGAAACTCAGCTACCTTAGATCCTTTAGGGAACATGGTGGAATATAAAGAGAGGAGGGAATTGAGCCTCCAGAGGGTTAGATGACTTGCCCAAAGCAGAAGATTCAGAGTTAAGACCCCAGTTTTATCCCACGGCTTTCTACTCTTAGGGACCTCTAGGGCTGAAGGTAGTGACTACTGTTCGTGGCCCAACTAATGAGAGCAGTGTTTCCATACAGGGGATGAGCATCCAACCTTATTCCTCACCTTGCTTTTGAATTGGAAAAAGATTTTCTATAAATTAGTCAAGTCACCAGAGCTGCTGTGGTGTGGATGAATATACCTGTCAACCTAGTTTTTTTTTTTTTTTTTTTCCTTTTTGTCTTTTTTCGTGTCCGGCAACGGATTGCAACCCTCAGTGTCGCGCCCGTACCGGACCGGGACTGGCCACGGGATCGCAACCCTCAGTGTCGCACCCGCACCTCGCTCAGCCAGTGAGCGGGAACTGGTCTGTATGTGGGATCCGAACCCTCGGCGGGAGCGCCGCCACACTCCCAAGCGGCGCACTATAGCAGTGCGCCACCGGGCCGGCCCCAACCTAGTTTGTTAAGAATAGTTATTAGCTATGTTTGTCTATGAGAAAGTTAATTAAAGCAAGGACAATTTTCGTCTATACCGAAATGATTTTATCTTTGGTAAGTAGGATGTTTTTGTGCTATAAGGAGGAAAGGTCTACTTTTTTTTTTAATGGCACAGATACAATGCATATTCTCAAATAGAAATATTTCTTACTTGTATATGTAATTCATTAAGATCCTATGTCTGTGTAATTCATTAAGATCCTTTGTGTATGTGTGTGTGCTTCAGCAGGAAAATGATTTAAGTTTTTAATTCCCAATCTTATCTAGAATATGAGCATGAAGGCTTGTTTGTGAGTTTAAGGCAAAATGTTTTTACTAACTTTGCTGTGGTTCTAGTTGGAAATTTCTGAATGTATAAATTCATACTCATCTGTAATAATTCAGATATTAATTAAATCAGTACAGTGAATGCAAGATATTTGTTAAGTTAAATTAGAAGTAAGTTAGACTCCCGGTTGCCGCTCACTGGCTGAGCGAGGCGCGGGAGCAACGCCAAGGGTTGCGATCCCATTGCCGGTCCCCGGCCCGGTACGGGGGCAACACTGAGGGTTGCAATCCGTTGCCAGACACGGAAAAAGACAAAAGACCAAAAAAAAAAAAAAAAAAAAAAGAAGTAAGTTAGACTCAAAGTTTGTTTTCTATTAATATTATTTTGTATTATAACCTTTCATAGTATGTAGTGAAATAATCTTCTAGTATCTTTTAACTTTTAAATTCATAAAGGGTAAATATTGATTTAAGCCCTTAGATTTGGAAAGAGTAAAGAAAGCATAGGCCTCTTTAAGTGTTTATCTATTTGGGTTTTTTTGTTTTTAATAACAGATTTATTGAGATTTAATTGACATACCATAAAATTCACTCACTTAAAATGTACACTTCAGTATTTTATAGCATATTCAGAGTTGCACAACCGTCACGTCTATCTCATTTCAGAAAGTTTTAATCCTCCCGAAAAGAAGCTTTTTTCCCATTAGTAGTCGCTCCCATCCTCCCCGCCATTCCCCTACCCCTGGCAACAGCTAATTTACTTTCTGTCTTTATAGATTTGCCTTGTCTGAATATTTCATATGAATTGAATCATGTAATATGTGGACTTTTGTGACTAGCTTCTTTCACTCAGCATGTTTTCAAGGTCCATCCATGTGTAGCATGTATGAGTACTTTGTTCGTTTTTATGGCTGAATAATAGTTTTTGGATATACTACATTTTGTTTATCCATTCATGCATTGATGGACATCTAGATTATTTCTACTTTTTTGGCTGTTGTGAATAATGCTGCCATAGACATTATTATTTGAAAATATTTTCCATTCTGAGGGTTGTATTTTCACTTTCTTAATGGTATCCCTTAAGCAGCAAAGTTTTTAATTTTGATGAAGTCCAATTTATCTGTTTTTTCCTTTTGTTGCTTGTTTTTTTTGGATGTCATATCTAAGAAGTCATTGCCTAATCCAAGGTCGTGAAGATTTATGCCTGTGTTTTCTTCTAAGAGTTTTATAGTTTTAGCTCTTACATTTAGGGCTAAGATCCATTTTGAATTAATTTTTGTATGTGTTATGAGAAACGGGTTCAACTTTATTCTCCTATATGGTAATATCCAGTTGTCCTAGAACTATTTGTTGAAAAGTCTATTCTTTCCCACATTAAGTTGTCTTGGCACCCTGGTCAAAAATCGTTTAATTGTAAATGTAAGGGTTTATTTTTAGACACTCAGTTCTATTCCAGTGATCTGTATTTCTGTTCTTATACCAATATCACACTGTTTGATTAGTTAGTTTTGAAATCAAGAAGTGAAAGACTTTCAGCTATTCTTTTTCAAGATTATTTTTGCTATCCTGGGTTCCTTGCATTTCCCTGTGACTTTTAGGATCAGCCTAGTAATTTCTGCAAAAAAAGACACCTGTGACTTTGATAGGGATTGTGTTGAATCTGTAGATCGATTTGGGGAGTTTTGCCATTTAACAATATTGTCTTCCATTCTATATACATGGGATGTCTTTCCATTTATTTAGGTCTTCTTTAATCTCTTTCAGTGGTGTTTTGTAGTTTTTAGTGTGCAAGTCTTGAACTTCTTTTGTTAATTTTATTCTGTTTTATTCTTTTTGATGCTACTGTAAATAGAATTGCTTTCTTAATTTACTTTCAGTTTGTTTATTGCAGTTGTATAGAAACCTAACCGATTTTGTATATTGATCTTGTATACTACAACCTCGTTGAACTTGTTTATGAATTCTAGTATTCTTTTTGCAGATTCCTTACCATTTTTAAAACACAAGATCATGTTATCTGTGAATAGAAGTAGTTTTATATCTCCCTTTCCAAGCTGAATACCTTCTATTTCTTTTTCTTACCTAACTCCCGAGCTAAAATCTCCAGTACAATGTTGAATAGAAATAACACACGTGGGCAACCTTGTCTTGTTCCTGATCTTAGGGGGAAAACATTCAGTCTTTCACCATTAGGTATCATGTTACTGGGCGTTTTTCATAGATGCCCTTTATGGGTTAAGGAGGTTTCCTTTCATTCCTGGTTTGTTGAGTGTTTTTATCATGGAGGGGTGTTGGGTATTGTCAAATGCTTTTTCTGTGTCTATTGAGATGAGGTGATTATGTGGCTTTTGTTCTTTATTATGTATCTGCTTTTCTGTCTGTAAGAGCCAATTCCATCTTGTTTTACTTTGTTATTTGATCTTTCTTTTAAACTGTTATGTGAAAGAGGGGAAACATAACATCTTTTATATGTATTTATGAGTGAGAAATGGATATTGACTCTATTTCTCAGTTCTTCAAATCTCAGCACACCAAGTAAAATCCCTGAAGGTTCCAGGCTGAATAGATTGCCTAAGATTTTTATTTATTTAATCCAAGGAGTTCTCATGGTCAGTTCACCTTTTAATTAGGAGCTGCCATCAACGGCAGTGCCCAGCACAATGCTCCAGCCCTAAATAACCCCCAGCAAACATTGATTTGAAACTGAACAGCCTTCCTTTCCTAAAACTCAGCAGCACCTTAGACACAGAACAAAGAGGTCCTTCCAGTGTCCACCTTCCAGTTCCCTGATTTCAGGCACCTGCCTCATATTGAGTACTGTGTTTCCAAGGGGCCCTTCTGAGTCAGGCTTTTACTGACTCAAAGTGCCAAGAGGGAAAATGGGATTTAAATGTGCTGGTGTAGGCTTCGACTTTTAAAAAGAGTGTCACATTTTTTTTCTTCTTAATACAGAAAATTTGAAAATATAGTAAAATATGAAGAAGAAAAAGAGAATCACCTGTAATCCTCCTAGAGACTGTTAATTTGTGTTGTTCATCTTAGAATTTTCCCCTTGTATATTTTCTTTATGACTTTGAGATCAGGCTGTATATACAATTTTATGGCTGCTCCATGCCCCCCCTCTTTAACATTATAAGATAAGCATTTTACATGTTATAGCAAATTCTAAGTAAATACCAACTGAAATGACTGTAGGTCCTAGAATTTGCTTAATCCTTACCCTATTAATGGAATGGCAGATGGTATGTAATTTTTTGCTTTCACAAAAATACTGCCATTAACAGCCGTTTTTGGGGGGTGCTGGCATTGGAACACGGTTTGTGCCCATGTTTGTATTTAAAAGCTAAGTGGTTCCTGTACTCTGCAGACCACGAATCGGGGGACCTCTAGTGACTCCGGTTGTTCACTTAAATATTGCCATAGTCTGTCATCTGTGAAGTTAACCAGACAAATCCCCTCACAAAAACAGCATTACCACAGAAATTGACCATAATGAAAATATTTCTAAGCCTGAGATAATGACCCCTAGTAACAGTGAGCTGTTGATTTCATTAGAAGGAAATCAACTACTGTGAACAGTTCACCACAATGAGGGCCTTTTCCCCCAGTCCTGGTCTGTACTGTGAGCCACAGCACAAATGCTCTGTTGATTCCCACAGCCACGGCCAATAAGGGGGAATGAGAACTGGAAATATAAAGAAAAAGTGAAATTTGTCCAAATTAGGTAAGCCTTTCTTTGCTGTTTCAAATTAAGTAAATCCATAAATCCAGTATGAGGACTGCTTAATGTTTTGTATTCTCTTAGAAGAGTCCTGAACACTTGAAGACCCTTAGTGTGGTTCTGTTTATTACCATGAAATTTCTAATGTGAGGAAAAAATGTGGCCCCCATTGCTGCATGGTTGCTACTGCCCTGCAGTGTCTCACAGATCACCTCTCATCACCCCAGAGCCAGCACACAGCCGTTGGCCTGATTCAGTGCCACCTCACTCCTGCAGCCAGAGCAAGGCGAGGGTGGGAAGGGCCCGAGGGAGCTGGGGCTGAGAGTTCCTGAAGGAGACGATGTCCAGAAGTGGGTCAAGTTTCCTTGTCCTCTTTGTTTCCATCCCTTTCCCCATTTCCTAGGGTTGCCTTTATGTTCTCTGCGCCCCTGGATTTACGTACCTCCCACTGGGCAGTTCTCACCCAGGGCTGCCTAACCCTGCCAGGGTTCTCTTCAGGAAAATACAAACTATTCATGTATTTGCTGTTACAAAAGCAATCAGATGAATTTGCCTCATTAGTCATCATGTTGAGATTAAAATATAGCCATTTCAATTAATTGCCTCCTTAGATGGCATGACCTTTTATTCCTTCTCTCTCTCATGGTCATTTCTTCTGGAGGGTTCAAAAGTATTTTGAGATATTTTTTTCTTTTTGGTAATCTGAACAAGAAAGTAGCAGTTCCTCTATTCTCAACTTCTAATGAGTTTTGGAATCAGAGTTCAGGGCCATATGTCTTTGCTTTTCAAGAAACCCAAGGGGAAGCCCATAGCACTGATGTTCTGGAAACTTCTTTCAGGTTTTCCTGTTGCTAGATTTTAGGAGTTGGGATAAGGTAAACATTGAACTCCTAGGATCAGTTTGGCTTAAAGCTATGAAATGCTGTCACCTAAGAGGGATTCATAGATGGGTTAAAAATAATAATTATGCCTACAGTGTTCTTAGGGAGGCATGTGAGACAAGTTCTGTCTGGGTAGGGTTTTTGTTTTTGTTTCTTTTACTAGATTTTATTTTTTAGAGCAGTTTTAGATTAACAGAAAAATTGAGCAGGAAGTATAGAAAGTTTCCATATGCCCGCTACCCCCACACATGCACAGCCTCCCCCATTTTCATAGTCTTTTAAAGGAATATCCAGACTGCCTCAGTTTCCCCTGGTAGAAACTGGAGCTATGCCTTTAATGTTCCCTCCATACATTTTAGAAACATCATCGTTGGCTTGTCTGTCTCCTTACTGGATTTCAGCCTCTTAACAGCAGGGCCCCTGACCCCAGCACCCAGCACAGCACAATGAGGCCACTCACTCCATCGAGACCAGAAGCATCCCTGGTTCATTCTCTTCTGATCTCTCAGCCACCCTGGCCTAGAAGTGAATCACACTAAACCAGAAACAACCCAGCCTGTACCAGGGTGGGAGGTGAGAGGTGGGAGGTGGCCTTCTAATGAGACCATGGTTGTCATCAGAGAAGAGGTAAAAGAAAAGCCAGGGCAGAAGTGACTCTTTAGGAAGAGTTCTATTTTGGTTGTAATCTTAAGATGAAGCTCAGCTGGATGTGCCTAATGCATGTGCCTCTCTGAATAGAAAAAAGGTAACCTGGGGCCGGCCTGGTGGCGCACTGCGCTAGTGCGCCGCTTGGGAAGCGCGGCAGCGCTCCCGTCGAGGGTTCGGATCCCACATACAGACCGGTTCCCGATCACTGGCTGAGCGAGGCGCAGGGGCAACACCGAGGGTTGCGATCCCGTTGCCGGTCACCGGTCCGGTACGGGGGCGACACTGAGGGTTGCGAGCCGTTGCCGGACACGGAAAAAGACAAAAAATAAAAAAATAAAAAAATAAAATGGTTCCCCTGCCTCTTTTTGTTTTTCATGTCAATGAGGTTTGAGAGAATACAGACCAATTTTATATATATTCTACATTTTAGATTTGTCTCACTGCTTTCTCATGATTGGAAAGGGAACCACATTTAGATGCCTGTTCGAGTGCCAAGAATGGAATTTGACAGACATGTGAAAGAGAATAATAAGGCCAGCATTACTTTCTTCCAGGTCCTATATTTAATGCCTCTGTGCATTCAGACACACCATCAGTCACCCGGGGAGATCTGATCAAATTGTTCTGCATCATCACTGTCGAAGGAGCAGCACTGGACCCAGGTACCTCTCTCCATCCTTCCCCTTTCCCATTTTGCTTTTTGTAGATATTTCTCATATCATCTCTACTGAGTACACAGATTTGGGGGCAGTGATTGGACTGTCTGTTTATCCCCTAACTGGCTCAGTCAGTACTTCGTACTCATTAGGTGTTTAATAAATACTTGCTGAATGGATGCATCTATCTGCTAAATGGTTTGGAGATGCATCCAGACTTTTGAGTCTGATTGTCAAGACAATCAGAGGGTCAGCTCTGAGGCTGATTCAGGATGGTTTGAAACCTGGTGGGGCCACCTTCTCTTGTGTCTTTCATTCATTTATTCATTCCAGTAGTTATTGAGCACCTTTGATCTACACGTGCTGCTGTAGGTGCTGGGAACAGAGTGAGTAGAAAGCTCAAAGTCTGCTCTCATGGAGCTTTCAACCAGCTAAGGACAGAGGCAAGAAATAAATCGCCATGTGTATTAGTCCACTTTGTGTTGCTATAACAGAATACCAAGACTAGGTAATTTATAAAGAACAGATTTATTTGCTTATGATTCTGGGACAGCTCTGTCTGGCATGGGCCTTAGGCTGCTTCTGCTCTTGGCGGAAGGTGGCAGGCAGCCGGCAGGGTGGGTACAAGCAGATCACATGGTGAGAGGAAGCAAGAGAGAGAGAGAGGTGGTGCCAGGGTCTTTTAACAACCAGTTCTCGAGGGAACTAATAAAGCACGAACGCACTCTTTACTCCCCCCACCTAGAGAGAGCACTAATCCATTCAAGAGGGATCCGCCCCCATGACTCAAACTGCCACACTGGCGATCAGATTTCCATGAGTTCTGGGAGGACAATACATCCAAACTCCCATCACCATGTAATATCAGCTATTGATTAATGCTGTGAAGAAATACAGAGCAAAATAAAGCAGTAGCAAATGACCAGAGGGTGCTATTGTTGTTAGAATTCATAGAAAATCTTTGTAAAGCTTTTCTGAGCAGAAAATATTGGCATTGAGACAGGATGCCTAAGAGTTGTGGGACACATCAGTCTTACACCTTTTTTGCTTGGCCCCATTCAGTGACCAGTTGATGTCCCTCTCTCACTCTTCTACCCTTAGGGCTTAAAAGAACAGTAAATGCACCTAGGGTGTCTCTCTTGCTGCACACAGCACGACTTCACCACCCTCTGCCTTTTCCTAAAGATGCCGTGGAGAACCTAATTCACTAAAGCTGCCCTTTTCCCTCAGCATGCTTTGGCCCTGGACGCTGTTTGTAATGCCCCACCCATCACAAGCAGAGTCACGGGTTCTGGCAGATTTGCACCTTGGAAAGGCCAGATTGCACAGGGTTCACAAGTTTCTGTGTGGAGGCCAGAAGTGTGGCCCCAGGGAGGAAACTGGAAGCAGGTTTTTATTCTCCATCAAGGGGCAGGTTCTAAAGCAAAGTGAGAGTTGCCTGTGGTGGAACCAGAGTGGGGAGTGAGAGGGCACCAGGCCTCACAAGGGTCTGGGAGCAGAGGCCTGGTGGCTGCCACCATCTAGGTGGGTGTCTGGCTCCTGCAGGACTTCCAGTTGAAGGTTCAGGTGGCAACTAGTTCAGAGTCAGCAAATGTTTTCTGTAAAGGACGAGGTAGGAATTATTTTTGGCTCTGTGAGCCAGATGGTCTCTACAGTAGTTCCTCCTTGTCCACGCTTTTGCTTTCCATAGTTTCAGTTATCCACAGTCAACCAAATGTAATATATACAAGATATTTCAAGAGAGAGACCACATTCATATAACTTTTACTTAATATGTTGTTATAATTGTTCCATTTTATTATTGATTATTATTAACCTCTTACTGTGCCTGTTTTAGTCCGTTTTGTGCTGCTATAACAGAAATACCTGAGACTGGGTAATTTATAAAGGAAAGAGGTTTACCTGGCTCACAATTCCGAGACAGCTGCATCTGGCACGGGCCCCAGGCTGCTTCCACTCATTGCAGAAAAGCAACAGGGAGCCAGTGGGCACAAGCAGATCACATGGCGAGAGGAAGCGAGCAGGGGGTGGGGGGAGAGAGAGAGGAGAGAAGGTGCCAGGGTCCTTTAAACAATCAGCTCTCGTGGGAACTAATAGAGCAAGAACTCACTCATTAATCCCCCCTCCCCCAGGGAGAGCATTAATCCATTCATGAGGGATCCACCCCCATGACTCAATCAGTTTCCAACACTGCCACATTGGAGATCAAATTTCCACGTAGTTTTGCAGAGGACAACACATCCAAACTCCATCAGTGCCTAATATATGTTAAACTTTATCATATATATATATAAATGAAAAAACATAGTTTATATAGGGTTAGATACTATCCATAGTTTCAGGCATCCACTGGGGGTCTTGGAACATATCCCCGATGAGTAAAGGGGGGACTACCGTACTCAACTCTGCCATTATATTGTGAAAGCAGCTGTAGATACTAATGTACACAAATGGGCATAGCTGTGTTTCCATGAAACTTTATTTACAGAAGCAGGTGATAGACTGGATATGGCCTGCCAGGCTATTGTTTACTGACCCCTGGATTAGTAGATTGATACCAAAATTGGCTCTCTTAGGGAAGCTGAACATGGTTGATCTTTAGAGGTAGAACAAAAGGGGAAGAATTTGTGGAAGATATTTGAAAAGGAAAAGAAAGAAACCCATCCAAGCCAATGGAGCTGGTTAACTCTATTTACAGGGGTAAAGGAATGAGGAGCCCAGGACTTGAATGAGCGGCTGCTACTATACCTGAGATGTGTGAGACCAAGGACACAAAATAGGACTCAGAGGTGAAGATGAGAGTAAAAGTAGAGAAGACTACTGGGGAACGGGAGGGAAATCTTTTCCGAAAGTTGGAATACTGTAACACTGTTTTCACCCTCAAGACTCATTTATGATATATACGAAAATAAATCCTTTCCATGCTTTCTCAGTAAATTAATAGGTCACCAGTTGTGCCCTTAATATAAAAGTCTTTTCCTCCAGTGTAATTGCAAAAGCTATAGGTAGCTGTTATTTGCAGATCACAATTTTCCAGAACTTTGCACTCTTGGACTGTGTGGGTGGAAGATTCTAAATAATTAAACACAAGTTGAATTTAGTTTTCCTCACACATCCTATGGGCTGTGAGGGAATTCTCTTTTGGAAAGGACACGTTGCATAAGTGGCCTGAGGACCGGGCGTTCCTCTGCTGATGTGGGAGTGGGGGCAGCAGATCGTGGCTCTCCTGAGGTGGTGTCTAGGTCAGATTCTTTAGAAGCAAAGCCTGAGACAAGTGTGCAAGTGATTATTGTGGGGTGCTCTCAGGAGAACACCGTGAGGGAGTGAGGGAATCAGGATGGAGCCAGGCAAGAAGGCAGGCAGTGATATGAATTCAGAGCAAGGCTAACTCCCACGGGGAGCTCTGGTGCATGAATTGTACCACAAAGAATTGAACACCTGGAGGTAAGGGGACTGGGTTTTTCTGTGCCCTCAATAGTCAGTCACTGTCCACAGACCGAATAGCCAAGGAGCAGGGGTGTTTCCTGACCTCCAGGAGGCATCTCCAGCAGGTGGCTTCTGTCAGCTAAGGCCAGTCCTCTGGAGGAGGGTACAGGTATGAGAGCTTTAGCAGCCAACACCTGCAGCAGCTGGTCTGGGCGAGACACTAACAGCATCTGCTGCCCGTCTCTTAGCAGCATCGACCTGTAGGACCATGTATGTTGAACGGTGAAGATAATGTCGCTCATAGTGGCCAACTTCTATTGAGCACTTACTATGTTCCAGGTGCCGTTCTAAGCATTTTTATAAATGCAATTAATTTAACCATGGGTGGTGTTATTTTCATTTTACAGATAAAGAAACTGTCTCAGTGAACTTAAGTGGCTCACCCAGTTCACATAGCTAACAAGTGCTGGTGCTGGGATTCTAGCCCAGGCAATCTTGGCCCTGGAGCCTGGCCACCACACTGTAAGGCACAGAGTGGGGACCAGGGGTTAGAGTCTGGGCACAAGTAGCAGGAACACAATTGTGACTTTTTGACTTCAATAACTACCCAGCACCTGCAGGTGACAGCAGCACTAAATTAGCTTTCACTGAGTACACGAGAGTCACCCGGTGCCCACTCTGTCCCTGCACTGAGAGGATGTGAGGGGGTTGACGGCCCTCCCTCTGCCCCTAGGGAACTGGTCTTTTTGGAGACAATTTACACACAAGAAAATTTCTTGTTCTAGTGCCACAGTGGACCAATGGGGGGGGAAAGCAGATATTATATTTTTAGCATGAGCTGAAGAGAAATTATTTGGATAATTTTGTAGAAATTTTCACTTTTAGTTTTGCTTACACTCTTGTAATATGTAAGCATCTGAAAATTATTTATCTTAAATGTGCTTTTTGAGATTATTAGTGTATTTTTACTAAATGAATAAGTCTTTTTGTTCAGCAAAAATTGTTATTCAACATTTATATAGAAAGCCTCAAGCAGATTTAAGATAAAACAGGTTTTGTGGCTCATAGTCTCTTCTTGCTGCTGGATCAATGTCAGAGCTGACACAGCTGAAGTTGGTTGGTACCAGTCGAGAGAAGAGGTCAAGGGCTGTGATGTGAGCTCTGTTTTCACGTTCTGTGAGAATTACCACTTGTGTTAAAGTCTCCTTTCTCTTAGGCCCTATTAATTTATTTGAGCTGTTAGAACCTTACTTTTGCAGAGTACTTTACCATGCAGCAGCATTACTCTCTGGGACTGTAAAACTGTGTTCAGTTTTCTCAGCTTGACATTTTTCTCTCTTGTTTTGAACTTACACACTTCTGCAAGAAAAAAAAAACAGTGAACAATAAAATCTAAACTGTTTACAACTCTAAATTTTGTACAATTCATTTTGTGTACATTTTGTACATAAAAGGACTTTAGTGTCCTAGTCTGGAGTTGTTCTGCCTGAAATTTTCTCAGCTTGACATTTTTCTCTCTTGTTTTGAACTTACACACTTCTGCAAGAAAAAAAAAAACAGTGAACAATAAAATCTAAACTGTTTACAACTCTAAATTTTGTACAATTCAGTTTGTGTACATTTTGTACATAAAAGGACTTTAGTGTCCTAGTCTGGAGTTGTTCTGCCTGAAATATCAAAGGACCCTGCCATCTTTGGGAGACACAGCATGTGGTGTCACTACATACCAGCTTTATGTTCTCTGGGGGAGACATTTTTTGGCCCCAACTCTTCTTCCTATGACTCCTTAGGCTGGGTGGTGGCAGTGGAGGGGTTAAGAGGCTGGACTCTGGAGCTGGACTCCCTGGGTTAAGCTGCGCACTCTGCTGCCTGTTGGCTGAGATCTTGAACAAGGTATTTAGTCTTGCCATAGAGGGCGAAATATTAAAGTCCCTTCATCATAGGGCTGTTGTGAGGATTCAGAGAGACTTACAGCATGTAGAACAGTGCAGGCCCATAGTGAGGGTTACATATGTGGTAGCCATATCTATTACTTCTGCCACCTTTCAGTTTTGGCTTGGTCATCCATAGACAACATGGCATTTGATGTGTCCTGGTTTGCGGTGCATTCCTTTGGCCTGGACAAGGCTCCTGTCCTCCTGTCTTCCCTGGATCGGAAGGGGATTGTGACTACGGCCCGGAGGGACTGGAAGAGTGACCTCAGCCTGGAGCGTGTGAGTGTGCTGGAATTCTTGCTGCAAGTGCATGGCTCCGAGGACCAAGACTTTGGCAACTACTACTGTTCCGTGACTCCATGGGTGAAGTCACCAACAGGTTCCTGGCAGAAGGAAGCAGAGATCCACTCCAAGCCCATCTTTATAACTGTGAAGATGGATGGTAAGAATGACACACAAATCTTTCTTTCAGTGTTTGGGGAATGTCTTCTCTCTGTGGCAGGCTGCAGCCGACAGAATCCAGGAATCTGTCACGATCTGAGGAATGTGCCACAGCATGCCCTGCTTCCCTTCTAGACCTGGCCTGGGCCTGAACCCAGAAAGAGCACAGCAGTCCTCACTGTTTTCCCAGCTTTGCTATCATGTGCTGGTGGCACCATTGGGAAATATTCTCAAGACTTACTAGAAATATCTTCAAGGCTTTGCCTCTTCTACAGATCCTGTAAAAACCCACTTTACTGTGTCCTAGGGTTGGCATGGACACTGGTTGGCAGAGGCAGAAAACAGCATTGGGAGAGAGGGTTCAGGTCTCCAGGCAAGGCTGTAGCTTTGCCCACCTATTGGTTTTGCTTCTTGGAGAAGGAAGGCTCCTCCTGGAGTCCCTAGCACAGAGTGGGTAGTTCACAGAGCCCAGGTGGGAGCTTCACTGGCCCTCACTGAATAGCAGGTCAGCTGAGCTAGATGGTTGGAGCTCTGTTCCCTGAGCATCCCAGAGTGGAGACAGTTGGTGCTTGGTTCACAAGAAACCTGTCTCGTCTGCAGAAAGATTCAGAAAGTAAATGTTAATTGAAGTAACTCTGTGGAGAGAATTAAAGTCCAGGTGCCTCTGAGGATTAGTAGAAACCTTTTGGGTATATTCCCCTAACGAGATATCAACATGGGGAGATGGACATTGGAACCCTGGCTCTTCCACAGATCACTTAGCCTTTCTGATCCACTTTCTGTCTTGTAAAGTAGGATAATAATCTCTCATGGGGCTATTTTGGAAATTAAACCAAATTAAGTGTAAGGCACCTAGCACAGTGGCAGCATCTACCCAAGGAGCACTGGTACTTATAGCAAAGGAAAGATGGGGTTTTGGAGGTGGAACCCAAATGGTGTTTGTGCATTTCTGAAACTTAAGTCATTGTAAAGTAAGGCAAATCATAACTAAAGCCAAAATGTTTCATTATTTATTTTAGTTATACTAAGTTTCCATTTACATTGCCAGAGCTAGGGCTCAGACCCTCCAAACCCATTGTACAGACTGGGTCCCCAGACCCCTCACACGCAGGTCCATGCTAGGTAATTGGGAAAGATTTCAGGAGCTGTTGGCAGATGACATGAGCTCAGTCCTCAGCTTCCTCAGCAGCAGCAGAGCAGCTTACAGGTCCGGCAGTGGCAGTCACCTTGCAGAGGGTCCCGGGGGCACTAGCAGCAGCCTCCAGCAACAATAGTGACCTCCCCATGCCCCCCCATGGGGGGGCATCCCAGGGATGGGAGGCACCAGGGATCAGAGCCACTCATCCTTATACTTAAGTCCATAACCCAGGACACCTGGGTGCACTTGTGCAATTACACTAGAAGATAACCAAGGAACACCTGAGCGCATATGCCTGTTTACATCAAATGCTCGGCAAGATTCTGAACATCTGAGGGGCCCTGACCATTTTTCCTATATTTTCCCAACAGTCATCTATACCATATTTGCATCTTAAAAATTCCTTGCTTGAAGTAACTCCATATGAAAACCCAGGTTTACCAAACAAGTAAGAGAGTGATTATTCACTTTGCTAGATAATTTACTATAGTGTTACTTAAAATAGCTCTCTTAGTACACTTCACTTATTTAATGCATAGAATTGATTTATGCAGTTTTTTTAGGATGCATCTGCTGCTGAATGTGTGGTGCCCTTATACTGACTTTTAAAATCAATCTCCTGCCAAAACCCTAAAAAGCAAGTTAACATTCAGAGGCATCGAGTGAAATTGTTTTTATGGTTTTCTTACCCCCACCCCCAGAAGTGGGTGGGGAGACATTTGCTCAGTTTTTGGACAGACACAGCTGAGCTGCTGCTGTCTCCAGTACTGCGCTAGGTGCTGAGTCCAGGAGGAATGGGATATCCATCCTTCAGGAAGATCCTGCTCCAGTGGGGAAAGCAGGCCCCAGGCTGCCTTCCTTGCAGCACTAACCGACTTCCCCTTTGATCTCTCCCTCTTAGTGCTGACCGCCTTCAAGTACCCGCTGCTGATCGGTGTGGGTCTGTCCACCGTCATCGGGCTCCTGTCCTGCCTCATCGGGTACTGCAGCTCCCAGTGGTGCTGTAAGAAGGAGGTTCAGGAGACCAGGCGGGAGCGCCGCCGGCTCATGTCAATGGAAATGGACTAGGCCGGCCAGGAAGGGACTGACAGTGGGATGTTCTAGGAGCGATCGGGGCAAGAAGAGGACAGTGATGTTTGAAAACCAAGTGTGTTACACTAAAAACCAGTCCTCTCTAATCTCAGGTGGGACTTGGCGCGCTCTCTTTTCTGCATGTCAAGTTCTGAGCGCGGACATGTTTACCAGCACACAGCTCTTCTCCCACGGCACTTTCTGATATAACAATCGAGTGTGTGTTTTCCCAACTGCAGCTTTTTAATGGTTAACCTTCGTCTGATTTTTTTCTCCTAATAGTTTGTAGATCCTCTGACTTGTGTGTGTTTATAGCTTTTGTTTCAAGGGGTTGCGGTAAGGAAGGGGTGATGGCATGCAGAGTTCTTTATCTTGGGTGGGAATGTGCCTGCCTGCTGGAGAGCCGGCTTCCACGTTGGAGGCGCGTATTAAGACACCTGCTAAATACGACCCTCCTCCCTGGCTTAGAGACAACACAGGCCCGTGCCGAAGGCTCGTTTGTGGCTTTTACTACCCTACCCCACCCCCTATTTTCAGGGGTTTAGAATACATTCGAAATCTAAACTTGGAGTATATAACTTCTTATTGAGCCCAAATGCATTTTTTTTCTTTTGCTTCTCTGCCCGTTATCCATTTCTTCTGTATTTGTTTTATGTGAGAGTGCTGTAATGGCAGCCCTGGAATCTAGAATTTGGCTCTCCACCGAGCACCTTATCTTGCCACCTTAGCCTTAAGAATGAATATGAAGAAAAATACACAGCCACCTCTGTCCAGGGCAGTAAGAAGGTCTGCAAGGAAGAGGAGATTGAGGACAAGGAAAGAAACAGACTCTCTGAAAGTTCTGTGGTCACTGAGCCTCGAGGGATCCTGGGAAGTTAGATGTATACAGCTCAATGGGAGGGTCGGTGGTGCCAGGGGGTGTGTTAGGGTGAAGAAGACACCTCCATTCCCCTCTCCTGCCCTTCGTGGAGGACAAAGGCATTGGCCACCAAGGGACTTGCAGGGGGACCCACAGACATGCCGTGTCCTTCACGTCCTGCTTGGGGTCCTTAACATGAAGGCAAATTGCTACTTGCAAGACTGACTGACTTCAAGGAATCAGAGATTGCCTAGAAGAACCGTGTATTTTCCATGACCTTTTCAGTCCTTCAAGTCTGTTAAAGATCCCCTGCAGGGGGTTAGTGAGAAAGGGTATATTTTGTGGTATGTTTGGTTTTCTATTAGGAACATAAAGGAAACCTAGCAATTTACTGTCACGGGAACAGCCTACAAAGTAGCACTGAGAGCAGTCCACTTTGCCTGACTGCTCCCATCAGGAATAGGACAGTGGACAGAAAGAGATCGTCTGAGTCCCGGCTGCTTCTGCTTTAAGAGCGCTCCCCTCGGAGCCTCCGCTCCCTCAAGTTTCTCCCCCTGCACAGCACTGGCCTTTCCGAAGCATCCCAGTGGGGTTTTCTGAGGCTCACTGGTGACTCATGCCCTAGTTGCAAACCTCTGTGCTTTTATCCTGGCTCTGAAGGATCTTACACTGCTCTGTCTTCCTAAGGGGAAAAAAGATTCGTTTGTTTTGAGCAATAAAGTAATACAAAATGATGGGCATTCATGTACAGCTCTTTGTCACCATGGGCCAGATGAGCTGTGCTCCTCCCAGCTCACCCTGTCCCCCCGCTTTCCTCTCTCTGCTGCCCATGTTGGCTTCTGCACTTATCACAGAATCACCCCCAGAGACAGATTTCCACCGAGTTTTCCCTTTTTGTTTTGCCCACCAAGGGGACCACTCACATAATAGAAACTCTAGATTCTCTGCCTATGATAGCAGCAGCAGCACTGATGGATTCCGGGCCTAGAGTCTGTGGCCGGAACACGAGCAGCAGTTATGTCCCCCCCAGCGCATGAGTGACAAGAGGAAGAGGAGGAGGCCTTGGTGGCACTAGATTTGGGTATTTTCCACATGTCATTTCCTAACTGCTGTTTCAAAGGAGAAGGGTCACAGGTGATTGTACAGACAGGAATTAAAGAGAGAACAAATATAAACAGGTGCTGTTTTAGTGACAGCCAGTGCCCCGTGAACCCTTGCAGTTAGTAAAAGAAGACTCAGGGCTGTTGTAGCGTAGGCCCTTTTTAGTAGGAGGTAAGGGTACCCGGGTATATGTAAAACCACAGACTGGGTCACATGAGACACTCGGTGGTGATAAAAGTGACGTGTACTCACATGTCATACCTTTTCCTTTTACGTTAATGTTGCAGTTCAAGGCTGGGGTTGTTAAGGCATTGACCTCCACTCACCCACCCGATGTCCATTGTGCCTGCCAAACTGTGAGTCTGGGAGGAAGTGCGGAGAAATCCCAGGGCATTGTATCTAGGGCCTAGTTACTTCCAGGAACATAAATTAGCCTAGAATGTGTTTTTAAAAAGTGTGAGATACACTCTTGCCGTACCATATAGGGCTCTCCACCAAGTGCTCTTCCAGAGGGTCCTGCCAGCAGCACTGGTGTGAGGGAAAGAAGGACCCAGCCACAGCTCACACAGATGAAATTGCACTTCTTAACGAAAAGAAACTTGATCAAAGTTTTTTTCCCCCCGATCATAAAAATATCCCCAGAAAGAGCCTAACCTATGTCCAGATAGAAGCCTCAAAATTACTTTAAATTGTTTACTTTATGATGTTTACATATACATTTCGCTTTTAGAAAAAGAAAAATGCAAACCCTGTCTTTTTAAACAACTTTTCAGATTTTTCATGGGACGGTGGAACTCTGACTCACCAACTGGATTAAATCTTAACTTAGAAATGTATTTGTGTGTTCCCCTCTTCCTAACCATGTGGCTCACTAAGATCCTGGTAAAGAAGAACCCCCCTTCCCCGCCCCCCACCACCAGACCTTTGTCTGTTTCCTCGGTGGCTCTTGCTTCTTGCTTTGCAGACTGCCTGCAGCCATGATTTTGTCACTGACATCTGTGAGCCAAAGACTGAGCCTTTTTGGCAAGAATAATAAGCAATACTACACAACTTGCTACTTTCAGAAACTTTTTTTTATTTTAGCTTCACCGATGACAACAGAGGAACAAGGGAACTGGGATTTGGGTAAGTTCTCCTCCGCTGTTTGACCAGTTTCTCAGTGATAAATACGTATGCAGATCCCTAGAAGAAAACAGTTGACTGACTTTCTTTCTTAGCGTGGCACATACGGATCTGCAGAATTTTCCATAGACAAAGAAAAGGTCTTGTGTATTTTTGTCCATATATGATGTTTTATGAACTAATTGTATTGGTTTATACTGTGACCACAAATATTATGCAATGCACCATTTGTTTTTTTTTATTTCATTAAAGGAAGTTTAATTTAAATTGAAGTTGTGTGAGGAACTTGATATTGGCCTCTGTTATCATTTAGTGTCTTCAGCTTGGGGGATGGTGGCCGAATTCCAGAAGCAACTTTAGCACCTTCTGATCTCTTTGAATCTCATAAAAGCATTGTAGATTTTTCACTAACGATAAAAGAAGAAATGGATTTAAGGGGATCAATATTGAGGTCCCCACCAAGCAGAAAGGTGAGGGCTAGGATCCTGTTGCTTGCAGATGGTCTCTGGTCTTTCAGGGAATTCTCATGACCTTACAGGTCTCTTCTCAGGAAAGAGAGAAGTTTCTCTCCACAAATGAGGAAACAAACATCGAAGTTCTGTGACCATATCATGACTGGAACAGAATGGTTTTTCTGACTCATTATGCAATTTGGAGCCAAACCAGCCCAGAAGGTACTAGCCCCTGTAATGTAAAACAGTCCTCTTCCCTTGCCCCCTGGCTTCAGCAGACCTGCACATGAGTGAACGCCAAGAGCTCTGGGCCCTGGAGCAGCACCATGCCCTTGGCTGGCCTACCCGCATCCACTCCCCGCACACTGTTGGCCTCAGTTGTGTTCTCTGTGTCTTTTGTGTCCGATTCAGGAATTACCTCATGTTGTGAATTATTCAAAGCCTGGGTCTGTGTCCTAGTGGCTGACGTTGCCCAGTGATTGGCACTGTTCTAGGCATGTAGAAGGTACTGGCACTTTATAAATGCACAGTTAATGTTCTGCTGGCAGAAATGACCCACCATCATGTGCTTCTCGGTGAACTGGAGGAGTCCTCATGTCAGAATGCTGATGCTGTCAGAGCTGGTCTTGAGCACTCCCCTTCCTGTTCCTGAACCTGTTTCTGCCTAAATTAAATGTAATTAAAATTAATAAAATTAAACTAGATTAAAAACAAAGCAAGAACTTTTAAACTAAATTAAAACAAAGCAAGAACTTTCTTGCACACCTGCTGTGTGCCCAGGCGTTGTGCTAAGCACAGGCAGCCTGCTGCTTACTTGCACTTACTTTCCTGCGTGCCCTGGCACATACTGTTTGCTTGCTTAGGTTTCATATACACCCGTACACGTAGCCTGAAGTTTTGTCTTTGCATCCAGTCCTCCTTCCACTTAACTTGTACTTCTCTTTCAGGCCCCAGGGAGCCTTTTCTGCTTCCCTAGGCTAAATTAGGATCCCCTGACAGATGGTCTGGTAGTCTGAAAGTGACATGAGATTGGGGACCATTCACTGCTGTGGCCCCAGTGTCAGATTGTGACAATAGCTAACACTGGTATTCTTATAATGTGCCATGCACTGGGACAAGCACCTTGTGGAGATGGAGATCTTCGTCACCTCGAGGGGGCTCCCACAGAAGCTTTCTTGCCTGTTCTCCACATGACTGGATCATTCACATAATGGCCACTTCATTTCCTCTAACCCACAGACCAATTTGCTTGGCACATTTTTAAGTATATAGATTTGATTAACAACTGCCATTGGAAAGACAGTTTGTTATACTTGCAGATCCCAAGAGGAGGGGGCATGCCACACCACAGTGTCACATGGGGAAGCACCAGTCCAGCAGGAGAGAGGGAGCAAAGGAGAAACAGGGGCAAGAGCCTTGATTGTGGTTTTCACAGGAAGGAGGGGGTGAGGCAGGCTGAGGATTGGCTAGGCTGAGTGATTTCAGCAGGCTCTGGGTTGTAGGGGTTGTCCCTGGTTGTCTGGCACCTGACCCTGGGGTGATTAGGGGCAGGAGAATAGTGGTTCCGGTGTGAGAACTCATGGAGGGGGTGGCTGGGTTTGGGCTCTGGGTTGATGGGTTTGCATATGAAAGGCATACGCTCAGGTGAGTCCTTTGCTATCTCTAGGAATTGGCCAGCTCTGGGGGAGGCAATCTCTCTGGGATTAGCAAGACCCGTGATGTTAAAGCATCAAAAAAACAAAAAGAAAAAGCATGATTAATACAGATGCTCACCACTTGGGGCTTGTAGACTGCTGAGCCTCCACCCAGAGAGGTGATGCTCACTGCGTCCACTCCGTTCTGTTTATTCTCCAACCTGTTTGTGCCAGCAGTACTGGTCATCACAGGTTGAGCATCCCTAATCACAAAATCTGAAACCCAAAATGCTCCAAAGTCCAAAGCTTTTGAGTGCCTGCATGACACACAAGTGGAAAATGCCATACTGGCCTCATGTGACAAACTGCTTCAAGCATTAAATTATTAATAATATTGTATAAAATTACCTTCAGGCTATGTGTATGGGTGTATATGAAACATAAATGAATTTCATGTTTAGACTTGGGACCTATCCCCAAGATATCCCTATGTGTATGCAAATATTACAAAATCTAAAAAAATCCAAAATCCAAAACATTTCTGGTCCCAAGCATTTTGGATAAAGGACACTCAACCTGGATGGTCGTATAAATTCATTGAATAGTACCTAAACCAATGAAATATGAATGCCAAAGAAAGAAGTGTCAAAAACTGCTCTTGGTAAAACTGAATATCCACAGGCAAAGAATGAAGTTGGACCCTTACCCTTCACCCTATAGAAAATTAACTCAAAATGGATTAAAGACCTACATGTAAGACCTAAAACTATAAAACTCCTAAAAGAAAATAGAAAGCTTTAGGACACTGGATTTGCAATGATTTCTTGGCAATGACACCAAAAGCACAATCAAGGAAAACAAAAACAGGCCAACAGGACTGCATCAAACTTAATTTCTGTGTGTCAAAGAGAAGAGTCAACAGAGTGAACTGGAATGGGAGAGAATATCTACAAGTGATATGGCTGATAAAGGGATTAATATCCAGAGTATATAAGGAACTTTATTGTACACCAAAAAAACAAATAATCTGATTAAAAAAATGGGCAAAGCACTTAAATAGACAACTCTCCAAAGAAGATATACAAATGGCCAACAAACATGAAAAGATGTTCAGCATCACTATTCATAAGAGAAATGCAGGGGCCGGCCCGGTGGCGCACTGCTACAGTGCGCCGCTTGGGAGTGCAGCGGCACTCCC
>NW_007729408.1:0-1765 GCF_000696425.1 Galeopterus variegatus | reverse complement strand
AACCAAAAAACCCCCCCCCCCCCCCAGAGAGAGCATTAATCCATTCATGAGCGATCCGCCCCCATGACTCCAGCACTGCCACATTGGGGATCAGATTTCCACATGAGCTTTGGTGGGAAAACACATCCAAACTCTATCAGTGGGTATAGATTTTCAGTATAAAGCAGGATGAGAAAGTTTTAGAGAAATGTTGCACAACAATGTAGGAGAGGGAGGCATGTAAAGAATTCAACTTATTGGGCCGGCCCATGGCTCACTCGGGAGAGTGTGGTGTTGATAACACCAAGGCCACGGGTTTGGATCCCATATAGGGATGGCCGGTTCGCTCACTGGCTGAGCATGGTGCTGACAACACCAAGTCAAGGGTTAAGATCCCCTTACCGGTCATCTTTTAATAAAAAAAAAAAAAAAAAAAAAAAAAAGAATTCAACTTATTACCATATAGTAAGTAAAATTATAGTTCACTGATATAGCACAGATGAGGGAGTGGTGACCAGGTGTCAAAAAGGGTTTGCATAGGAGATGCAAACTCAGATTTTAACATTTTACCAGATAGGGGTGGGGCAAGAGTCTAAGCAGAGGGCATAGGATTTACAAACTTAGAGGAAAATGGTGGTAAGACACATTCAGAGAAATAAGTGGTTGTGTAGTTCTGAAGGGTGGGAGAGTTCCCAAGGGCCAGCTCATAAAGGTCATGTCAAGGAGTTTGGACTTGATCCTCTAGAATGTTTGGGGAGCCACTGAAAAACTTTAATCTGTAAAGTGTATGGCTATGTTTGTATTTTAGATCACTCTGGCAGCAGTGTTAGGGAGAGGGACAATGCTGGAAGACCTAATGCAGTCCAGATGAGAAATCAAGGCCTTCAATTGTGACAGCCATAGGTAGAATTAATTCATAAGGGATTTTAGGGAGAACTGATAGGACTTTATAACTGGATGTGGGGTGCGGAGGCCAACCATGGGTCTAGGTGGGTATTAGTACCTTCAACCACAGTGGACAATACTAATGAAAGAGAAAACAATCATTTCAGTTGTAGACTCAAGTTTGAGTTTCCTGGGGGACCTTCACATGCAGATGTTCAGCACCAGCTAAGTAATTGGTCTGGAGCTTAAGGGAGAAGTTGGGATTGGAGATCCATTTGTGATTGTCAGTATATAGATGGGGAATGAGAAGCAGCAGCATAGGGAGAGAGGACTGGAGACAGTACCCTGGAGGAGACAACGTCAGTGGTGGGCTGGAGAAGAAGATCTAGTGAAGAGATCAAGAAGGAACTTCCAAAGAGGTAAGGGAAAATCCTGGAGAGAGAGTGGTATCAGAGGAGGAAAGAAGGAATTCCAGGCAGTTTGCCGATGGCCAGCCATACCTGATGCCATAGAAAGACCAAGTCAAGTGAGCAGTGTCCACTGTTGTGACCCTGGAAGTTTGAGTGGATCCAAGCACAGGTTTCAGAGGGCTGAAGTGCTAGTGAGAATTCAAACAACAGACAACACTGGGAAACTGTCAGAAGAAGTTTGAAGAGGGGAGGAAAGAAGAGGTGACTTGGAACTAGGGTAAAAAGTTGGCTGTTAGGTAGGACGGGAGACACTTGAGCTTCTTTATGGGCTGAGTGAGCAATGGGTGGATGTCTGTCCCTAAGGGGATAGGAGAGGTCTAGAGTCCAGGTAAAAGGAGCTTCCTGTCCCCTCTCCTCCTTTCTCCCTCTCTTTGGGACCTATTCTGAGCCCACCCACCCACCCCCCAAAAAACTTTTTCTTTTTTAAAGAT
>NW_007729407.1:232990-241674 GCF_000696425.1 Galeopterus variegatus | reverse complement strand
AGCCAGTGAGCGGGAACCGGTCACCACATGGGATCCGAACCCTTGGCGGGAGCGCCGCCGCGCTCCCAAGCGGCGCACTGTAGCAGTGCGCCACTGGGCCGGCCCCAAAGTTACCTGCCTTTAACTCCCATAATTTTCTTTGACATATTATTTCCCTTTACTAATTAGTATGAAACAAGCTTGAATTTTGGTGTTAGGTATTTTTTTTTTTTTAAAGCCAGCATGATTAATACAAGTCTTGGTGAGTTTCAGCAATATATTAAAGTTTGATTTTAAGACTGACATGATTTCTACATATTTCACAGTCAATTAAACAATCAACCAGAAATACATTGAAGGTCAGGTTAATAAGATTCCTTTACTTTTTGTTTAATATGTCTAGACTTTTAGACTAGGAATATCATCACATGTAGACTAAAAATCTCATGTCATTATTTTAATTTTGTTGTGTTGCATATTGCTTTTCTCTTTAGTTTTGTTACTTATGTTGTTTATTTCTATTGAACAATAATGATAGAAGGATTCCACTAAAGTCTAAAGATTCCACAGAGTTTGGTTATCATGGATTTGTGATGATAAGCAGAATTAATGATAAACAATCTGACTTATTTTCATGATGAACTGAATTATAATTGCCAAACATTTATCTGTTTTTTGGCAAATCTAGTAACTAAAATAACTTCAGTTTGATAACCTTCTACTACCATCAAGAGCACGTTGTGACATCTGATTACACAAAGTATTGAGTAACTTACTCTAATATACTGGCAGCAAATGTGCACCAATTGCTGAAAACATTAGAAGCAGATTAAAGCCCAAGATGTGACAGAGCATACTTGGGTAACTATAACACACCTCATTATCAAACCTGAGATTGAGGATGGCATGTACTAAAAAACATTGCTAACTCTTAATCTATCATGCCAGCATCTTTCAAAAAACTGCATAACCAATCACTAGCTCAGGAAAAACATACTTCTAGGTCCACTCACTTTCTGCCTGTAACACACGTGTCTGTGACTTCATCCCGATGCTGCTGTTCTTGCTTGAGCATAATGAAAAAAACCATGTGAGGTGTTCTGTACTCCACTGCACCCTGGCTCCTGATGTCCTGCCAGATTTTGCTGATATTAAACAAAGTCTTTAGGGTTCAGGAAGGCTGGGCAGGTGCACCGGACACATCAGAGGCAAATGTGTAACAGCATGGAACATTTATGCTCGGCCTGTTGGGTTTGACATGCCAAAATAGCCCAGAAGGAATAACAGTCCCTTTTGAAGTAGCTGAGATGCTTCCCTGATGTCACTTCTCTGAGTTTTAGATCAATGCCTGGAAGATGAATCGGAACATGTGAGGACAGTCACCGAGGGGAAAGGTGGGGGAAAGGCTGCAGGAGTGAAGCACCCAAGCCCAGAGAAGAGGTGCGGTGAGATGTGCAAGCAGGAAAAACAAAGGGCTGAATCATTGAAGACCTAATTGACAATGGCACAGCTGTGACAACAATTTGCCGGCGGCTTGGTCTATTTGATGAAAGGGTCTCTGCTTTCCTTGGAACCCCAGAGTTGCGGTGGCTCATAGGAATGCACCCAGTCATGTTTCCAGCTGCCTCAGCCTCATAAATACCTAAACTCACAGATGACATTTTTAATGCTCTGCAATTGCTATCCTGCATTTATATTTATTGCAATTCAACATTTCCATTAGTGCATCTATCACTGATAAATTTGTCACCGCTTCAGGAATACAGTCCATCATGCTGCATCAATTTCACTTTACAAGCTATTAATGTACTGTAATGCAGCTTACAATATCATTGGATATATTTGATTAGAGAGGTGCCAGAGTCAGTCAGATTGAACTGAGAATTGCATGAGGACCCAAATTTTTAATTTATTTATTGTAAAGATGAACAGCCTTGGTGCAAGGTAAATGTGTTAATATAACAGGTGTGTCTCCTTCACTTGCTCAGACAGGCACTGAAAAGGACAAATTTAAGCAATCTATTTTGACTCAGTTTGAAGCACAGCAGACTCATAATCATATTTTCATATTTTCTGCATTCAATTAGCAGCTTTATTCAAGAGACAATGATGGCATATAAGTCCAGGAGATAGATAGGACCAACTATGGCTTTCTGAAAAAGGGTAAATAAAAATGTTAAAATCTTAGTAAACAAAACACAGATTTCAATACATGACTTGATATATTCTTGGATGCTGTAATAATTTCCGTTAAAAAATAAACAAAAATAAAAGGCACCTGTGAGACAAAAATTTGAGATTGTACAGAAATTAACAATGCTCATGAATATGGAGTGCATTATTTCATTCTGCAATTAGAATCTGGCAAATCACTGATTGTGTCTATGGACTCCAGAAGCTGAACTAGCTTAGGCCAACCTGGGCTATTTTAACATTTCTGGTCACAATAAAATGCTCAAGTCACTTTAAAAATTCCATTGCACCAATTATAAAGTATAGAGAAAGACCTATTATATACTTATAAATATCCTTTTGTGAAGTACATTGAAATCCACCAGTGAAAATTATTTTTCTAGACAGGTTATTAATAGCTTACATGCATTTGAAACCTTACTAGGTTACTTTTCAAATAAGTGGCATCAGGCAAGGTAATAATTTCTTTAAACCTCAGTTTGCCATGTTTAGTGAAAATGATAAGACCCAATCCATTGTGTTGTTCTTAGAATTAAATAAGATATAAATTATGGTACATTCACACAATGGAATGCAGGAAACTGTTAGACAGATTAAGGCCCTATATGTGATGTTACAAAATAATTACCAAGAACTTGTTAGATTAAACATTTAAGACCAGAGTATTATAATATAATGTATAAACATAATATATAATATATATGCACAAAAATCTTGTTAGTATATACAAACCATGGAAATCAGAGGGTAAGGTTTACTTTTCATATAATGTCTTTTTATACTATTTGATGCCTTGCTATTTGCTTGTATTCCTTTTATGATAAAATTAATAGTTTAATTTTTTAAAATGATATTATTCCTTAAAAGATTAACACATTGTCTGGCACATAAGTAGAGCTCAATCAATGTTGGTTCTATCTATAATGCCAATAACAAATGTTCCTTTCCCCCATGAAATATGATAGACATCTTTGCTGCTGCTCCAATAAGTAATGCTGTTTGGTTCTGAAGTTAAATAAGAGGGCTGCACAGGGACAGATGGATTTACAAAGTCCATTTGATAAATGTCTTCAAATGTGGGTATGTTATAAACTCAGGAAGCACCAAGAGTATGAAGGGATGCTTAAAAAGATTGCTAGCAATTTGAGGGTGTCTTCATGAACACAGAGTGCACAGAATGAGGGAGGCAGTAGTTTCTGTCTGCTGTCAGTCAGAACACTCTGGAACCTTGTGTCCTGGGTGGGTTTTCTATTTTAAGAGAGATGCTGACAAATTTGAATACAGGAAGAGGAAAACAGGCAGGACAGGGTAGGGAGCAGACTCCATCCATATCAACATGAAGAGCTGAAGGAACTGAGGAGCTGAGGAATGGAAGTGAAGGGGACCCTTGTAATGACAGTTCAAGGGCTGCCACACAGAAGAGGAATTCGACTTAATCTGTGTTAGGTCCTGAGGGCAGAACTGGGACCACTGGGTAGAAGTTAAAAGAAGACATATTTCAGCTTACAGCCACAGCTAAAACTCAGCATGTCGTGATTTATAGGAACAAATGCCACCCTAGGCAAGGATAGACTTTTCTGTTAAATTCTGAAGATAAAATGTACCAAAGCATCTGGATTCTCATAAGGATAATGTCCCAAATCTAAACTAAATAAATACGCCCTGCAGACACAGCTTTACAAAGGTTAGGTACACGGAGTGGGTGAACTCTGCGGCTGCAGAACTCCACGCTATGCTTGGCTCCGGCTCATCGCTGTCCCTCCTATGTTCAACAAAACACATCATCCTCTTGATTTCTGCCTCTTTAGTGCTTTCAGCCTCCATCCCCTCATTCTGGAATCGGAACCTACAGAGTTAAGATACTGGGCACCACTCCCCTCTGATACTGGAAGTGTTTCTCTGGCTCCAAATCCTCCCTCACCTCCTTTAGTTCTCTGTGCCCTCATGGCCGTGCATTTATATGCCTGTTGTTTTATTTAGCTTCTGCCTTGCATCGACATTAGTTGGATACTATTTGCTTCCTCTCACTGAATTTTAAGCTCTTTGAGGGTTTAAGAGTCATATATGTTTGTATCCTGGTGTCCTAGAATAGAGTAAGCCTCAGTTGATTGAATCACACCCCTTTAGCAAGAGTGAATGGGGGCAACTACATGTAGACTTAAATATTTCTTAGTAAATTATTCACCAACTCTTTCCAGCTCTTAGTTTTTCTAGGGAACGTCTATCTCTAATGATTATACGCAACAACAAAATACCAAGTTCAATCGGAAGAGGATTTTAGATAATACTGTATGTATCAAACTTGTGTCACTCATTAAGGAAACCTACAATACAGATGTACATTATTCTTCTAAGTTTCTGGGGTTGGCATTATGGATACTTTCAGATGTGTCCAAGGTGATATTCTAATTTTTTGCAGCCATAGCTGTGTAGGAACTGACCAGTACAGTCTTTAATATTGGGGCAGAGTTTAGGGGTCCTCTGCTACACTAGGCATTAACCCTTTGACTTAGGAAACTCACTATCAGTCAGCACTGCAAGTACCAATCAAGGCAAACCTCAAAAAAGCACAGTGGTGCGATGATGCAACGCTCAGTTTACAATGCATATTCAAACTGTTTCTCTAAGAGTTCCTGAGCCCTACAGATGTGTCACTTACTCTTTTAGGCCAGTGGAATCTTACATGATATCAGTGCTTTTCAACAGCCAGCTTCGTTTTTCTCTCCAGCCTCCAGTATCTTGTTCAAAAGAGTATCTGAGAGTTTTAAATAATGAAAGCAGGTTTCATAAGCACCTCTCCTAAAATGAGGGAAGCAGGATAAGATCACAGCCTCTGTATCAAAAAGAGTGGGACCTCTGAATCAGGATCAATGTTACAGTGAACCATACCAAATGTTTGCCCTAGATTTCAAAAAATATAGCTCAAATATGAAAATATGTCATTAAAAATAGCCCGTATCCCTTGGAAATATTAGTTTTTTTTTAAAAAAAACTTTCAAATGCTACTTAAGTAATGAAAAGCAAATATATTGATAGGAGGGAAAAGGCATACTTCAGAAATTTCACAAATCAAATTGTTCTTAAAGTTGTTTTAAAAACTCTATAAGAAATTGTTCTTATACTCATTAGCCCAATTTAAGTAACTTGCTTATTAAACATCTAATCTGTGCCAGGCATAGTTCTGATGGTCACTTAACATACATAGACGAAATGAGTCAGTCTAGATAAGGATCTACCATCTAGGGAACTAGCATTTCTTCATGACACTTATCAGAATTATAATTCTCACAAATTTTTTTTAATTTTTAAAATGTCTATCATTCTGAGCTGTGACTCCATGGAGGCAGGAACCTTTTCCATCCTGTTACTTTGAATTTTGTCCTGAGTACTTTGTATTATGTTGTTGGTTATAACCATCAGAGATAGATGTTCCCTAGAAAAACTAAGGGCTAGAAAGAGTTGGTGAATAGTTTACTAATAAACACTGAAGCTACATGTAGTTGCCCCCATTCACTCTTGCTAAAAAGGTGTGATTCAACCAACTGCAAGACAACAAGCAAGACAACACTTAGCCAACACTTAGCACAGTGACTGGTACCTGATAAGAGTTCAGAAAAATGTTTGTTGAATGGCTGAATTAATAGATGAGCAAATTGCTGTATTTCAAAGGAGAGCATTAGAAGTTTTATAAAAAAAAGTACCCACAAAGTACTGGGATTCAAAGGTAGGCATCTCACCCATTAGGGTGGAAATTCATGAGTGTTCCAGTTGAGATATCCACTAAATATTTGTTACCTGTATATAGAGTTGAACAGACTGAGATATCCATCCTCGCTTTTGATCTCAAAACATTCTAAATCTAAGGTTTTACACTTTTAGTCCCCCAAATGTCTCATGTGGTGAAGGGGGATGTGTAAAAGACAATGCTTAATTATCACTCCAACTTGTACACTTGTGCAGAGCCTGTGCAGTCATTGTCACCGTCCTCCTCAACAACAAGGATAGGGAATGGTCTTGGCCTGTATTTACAGATAACAGAGCTGAAGGTATTTCAAGCCATGTGTATGAGTGCAGACCATAAGATCAATGGAGCCCTGCAGAGAGTTCCACAGGCACAGTATGAATGACTTAGTCCTTTCCTAGCCTAGGAACTGCTGGTGGGGAATCCTTTTGCTGTTACCAATCCTACGTGTGTGTTCACTCTTGGGCAGTGTGACATTATTTCTCTAACGCAAGCCACCCTGTTTCTGATTGCTACATGGCAGCATGTACTTCTGTTGCTACCCAGAAAATGAGAGCTTTTCCCCGTTGCCTCTGGTGGTGCCTCACAGCATCCTCATCACTTGTGATCAAGAGCTTTAGCTCCCCTTCCCACTGTTTCTTTAGCATCTGTCTCTGTCAGTCCTCCTCACACTTAGTTCAGCAGCCCTCGGTACCAGTGGGCTTGGCTTTGATGCCAGTTGGCTTGCAGAGTAGGAACTCGGTATAGATGACCCCTCCTTGTCATTCAAGGTTACACATAGTTATTACTGAAAAAATGAACTCAAGAGATCCAGAACTAGGGTCAGAGAAGTGCCATTCTCTGCAGGGCTAGATCTGATCAAGAATTTGGGGTGTTCCCATTTACCAGGAATTAGCAGTTTAGTAACCTGTGCATAAATGCATCTTTTGAAAGGATCTCATTAGCTCTGAATTGCCTTTAGGTATTCTGAATACATGATACTCCTTTAATGCATACAAACAATATAGGCTTCCTTTTGATGTATGATGAACAACACTGTATAGACTTCACAAACAATCCATAATCACTGATTGTTTCTTTTGTTTCTTTTCTTTCTGGAGATTAATCAGTGTATATTGATGGTCAGTGAATTTCAGAAATTCAGAACTTAATGATATGAAAAATCGTCTGATAAATTTCCAAGTGGTATTTCCATGCTCTTTACCATATTTCTCTAGCATAGTCAGCTAAAAGCACACTTCACTTTCTAGTGCCACTTTGACATCAAACTTCGGGGCCATACTAAATCTAAGTCAAAAACACAATAGCACTAATAGACAGAGTCTCTGGTAATGTTGGCCTCAGTTATATATTTCTTTAAATTAAAATATCTCATTTTGTAATGTCTAATGATTATTTGGGGGGAGGTAAAGAAGGAATTGGCAAAGGGCCATGAAAAATGATTACATCATATAATGTTGAATACATTAATTATCCTGATTTGAACATCACATATTTCACACAGTATTGATATTCAATGCTGTACCCCACAGATATGTATAAGCAACTATGTTTCAATAAAAAAATAAAGCTATTTTAAGCCATAATAAGAAGATAATAATCATTGTTGGAAAGAATCATCTTTGATTATAAATTCCAGGACTACACATTTTTCCAGAAAATTTGAAATACTTTACAAAACTCTTTTTTTCTACCTTGTTCAATGAAGTGGCTGAAGTGTGTAGTTTGGAGGCTGACAAATGTGGTTGTTTTGTCAGTAGAGATCTGTTCAGCTGGAGAGTTGTGTTAAGCCCAAATGCCAGATTTTGATTTATTTCAATGAGTCATGCTATCTCTTTGGTATCAAACTATTAACATATGTGAAATTGTGAAAAAGGCTAAATTTGCAGTATTTTAATCTACTTAAAGTTTTTCCTTTGACCTGGTATTGAATGTCCTACTTATATTAGCCAGGCTTCTTTTGGTTTTAAGTACAGTGGATACTCATTTAATCTGCCTCCATGTAACCAAATCTCTAGATTGATAGATGTCCTCTATTTCCCTTATAAAATGCACTAATGCTCACTGCATGCTAAATGTTAAGAATTAGATATTATTTTCTAACATGCTGGTGTACCTTTTCTTTTACCAATGAAAGGAATGCTTAATAAGAGTAAGTTATGTTTATTTCCAAACCTGTTTATGTCCATTGTAGTATTATAATTATGTAATTTAATTTAATATCTATTGTATGATGAATTATCATTGCGTAAAAGAGAAAGTTGCTGTGGGTATTAAAACTAAATGAAATACTTGGGAAAACTTGGTAAAGGCAAATCATTCATACAAAATTGCTAATGAGTCAGCTGTGGATAAGGCAACTATGAATCTGGAAATAATCTTTAAAATTTTGAAGGATTCTGTATCTAGACTGTTTTACAATTGGCTTAAAAAAATCCCATTTCACTTTGAAGAGGTTTGAATTAAAAGTCATGATTATCTTATTTTGGCTGTGGTTTATGCAAGAATAACAAAAGCAACTCAAATTAGCAGCAATAAAAATAATTGGAAAATATGTATGCATCTTTATGTTTTAAGTAAAAACAAAGGTTTGATGCATTCATCTTGAAATCAATGATTTTTGGATTAATCGACCATCTACTGGTCCAGTCCTTTTAGAAAATATGTTTCTATGGTAGCAAGAACTGATCAGGCTAGGGGATTTACTGGAATAACACCGAGTATCTCATTGAATACACAGACAAGCTGAACCAAGACCCTGGAAGGAAAG
>NW_007729407.1:204173-232566 GCF_000696425.1 Galeopterus variegatus | reverse complement strand
AGCGGGAGTTTATGGCTACTCTCAGTTCATCTCTGCTCACATTGAGCCCTGGCACAAGCCATTCTGTGTCTCTAGATGTTAAGTTTCAGGTTTCTGAGAATGAGAAACTGATTTGACCAGCTTGGATAAGCCACCCTTGAATCAGTCACCCTTCCTGAACCAATCATCTGTATTTCAGAGAGAGGCCTGGTTTTACAATCATGAATCAATAGGTCATTTTTGGAAAGGGAGAACCATTGTGAATGGTGCACCTGCCCCCAAGACAGATGTACTACACCCTTAAAATGGGAGGATTTTATTTGAGGATTAAAAAAAAATGAAAATAAGTTTTAGTCATAAATCTATAAAGGTGGGGAATTTTATCCACCAGAATTCTGGGAAGCTGCTCCTAGAGCTAGGAGAGGTCGGAGTGGAATATCGGATATCAAGGCATAATTCCTGAAGGCATGAGAGGCAGAGAAGTTCACATAAAGGTGAAGATGGGCTTTTGGAGGGGTGGAGTAAGAGCAGCAAGGGTCTAGAAGGAGGAAGCAAGGAACAGAGCAAAACCAAGGACAGAGAGAGACACACAGAGAGAAATATCTTGGCATCTGTATTGTGTATGGAACATTGGTGAGAGAGAAGATATAAAATAATTTTTAGAACATCTGCAGGTTGAAGTTCTGGGATAAATATTTGCACCCCCTATTTCAAGAAAACCAAAATAAATGTCTACATTATTTTTTGAGATTTAGTTGTGGATTGGACAAATACAAGCAGGTCTCAAGAAGGCAGACCGTAATTATTCACGCTTAAATATCCACAATGTAATATACATTGTTTAAAATATTTTAGATTTAGCATCACTTTTGGAATTGTTCCTGTTTCCTACTCAGACTGATATGAGGAAAAGAGGTAAAACCAAACACATGTATCCCATTCAAGGCAACGTAGAGAACTACACATTGTTTAAAATATTTTAGATTTAGCATCACTTTTGGAATTGTTCCTGTTTCCTACTCAGACCGATATGAGGAAAAGAGGTAAAACCAAACACATGTATCCCATTCAAGGCAACGTAGAGAACTAGAAACTCAGGTTCTAGTCTTTGCATCTCCAATTAATTAATAAATTCTGTGGATTGTTATGAATATCAAATAAGCTGACATATACAAATGTGTGCAGTGCAAAAGCAGAAACATTATTCCAGTGTGAAGTTATGAATGGCTTAGTATCCATATGCTCTTACTCATCATGAAACTGAGAGTCCTAGAGAGGTAGAGATAGAATAAAACAAATGTTAATATGTATTATTGATAAAGGAATATTACCTCATTCTGGATCTTTTACTCCCTCCCCCTTTATTATTTCTTTTGGAAAATCACAAAGATCATTCATCTTTTTTTCTCCCTCTAGCTTCCCCAGCACACTGAGACTTTCTGGAGTTCCTCCCCACACACCTCCATAATATGCTACAGCCTCCCTGGTTCTTTCTTCCTACAGGAATTGACACAAATGCACCTGGCCCTTTTGTTTTGGGGTTTTACTGCTAAGGAATACCTGGAAATAAACACTAAGAACAAAAATAATTCATATTGGAGAAGTTACTAATACTCAAGATACATCAACATGTTTCTAGGACATTTATTTGGCCTTGAATTATATGCAAGTATACATGTGGCTCGCCCTTCACCATTTCCCATTATCTCCTCCCTAACTTTAGAAGGTCTTGGGAATGTTGTAATACCTTTATTGTTTTATCCTTTTAATTCTGGGCTTGGATCTCCTAAAGATCTCAGTAAAAGTTTTCCAGCTCTTGAAGAGGAGAACCTGGATAAAGTAACTTCCTGCGTGCTCTCCTCTCCCTGTCCCAACACCATTTTTGCCTCCGGTGTAGAACCCTCTCATTATGCACTATGATTTGAAAACCTATTAGGATAAAACTAAGACATCCAGTGCACTCAAAGTCAAGCAGATCATTTGTAAATTAAAGAAATTCCTGGCAAGTACCTGCAATTTTATTATGCCCCTTGTTTCTCACAGAATTACAAAAAAAGAAATCTTAGGTCATTTCTGACAGATATAATTTGTATATTACTGGATGAAAAGGGACATGTATAAATTGGTTTATACTGCACTCTATATTGCAAAAAGATTATAGCTTTCCATAAACTTAACTCATAAAATGACATTCAATGTAAGTTATTTCCTTGAGAGAGATTCCCACGGAATGCCTGTAGTTTTAAAATAGTACTCATTGTTTATTGAACTACTTAAAAGAAATCAAAAGTGATTATGCTTATGTTTTCTTAAAGAAGAAAAAGGTAGATTTTAATCTATTCGTGTTCTCTCTATGAGAGTATGTTCCAACTGAGAAATGGGAACAAAACAGGAAATACTTTATGATTTTTTATGTGAAAGGGGGATTATAACCATCACTTCTGTTTAGCTTATAATTTTTCAAGTTTTGCCAGCCTTTCATCCTCTCGTGATGGGGCACTTCTTAACTTTCGTTATGCACAATTATACAAATGGGTATTAACAGAGGAAAAATCACATGAATTATTTAGGAAACCCAAATGCTTTTTAAGCATTACTGTAAAAAGTTATATTTCAATGTTATCCATATCATCCTTTCTGTATAAAAAGCCAACATTTACTTACTCTGTGAAAAAGTAGCATATATCCTTATGACAAAGTTATTGAAAAAAGTTGTATATGGATTATTTGCTGTATATATTTCTAATAATGTGATTTTTAATGAGATATTGTGTCTTTAAATGTTACAAGTATGAGTGGTATTTATTTGATTTCTACATAGTAATTCTTTTCATATAATGTAATTCATTTAAATCAAAATTATTAAAGTGCTTTTGAGCAGTAAAGTTTTATAAAGTAGGCGGTATTACTATTACTTCTATGGGTTATTTATACCCCTATACACTGCTTTCTGCCTTTCATGTAATTTTTTATTTTAAAAAATCGTTGGCAACACAATGAAATTTCCAAGTACCACAAACTATGATGTTCACAAGCACTCTGAGAGAATCATTTAGAAGTTTTGAATAATAAAAAATGAAATCAACCTCTATTTGTGCAATTTACTAGTGTGCTATGAATGCAATGTGATCTTGGTATTTGTTCATCAAAGGAATGCACTAAAAAAATTGCAGAAAAGGCCATGGGGCATGACAAACTCCATTTGATTACTTCACTTGCCTTTGCCTATTATTCCACATTTTTCTCTCTTCTGTTGGTCTTATTAATGGACTTTAACAATGAAATAAAAGTCTTCAGCCTAGTGTTTAGCAAAAAATAGTAGAATTCCAACACGAATGAGGCTTCATTTTACAGAGGATATTGTAGTTAATGAATAGTCTCCATTTTGATGTTTTCAGATCTTATTAGGAGAGTCTAACTCAATGATTAGTGTCATTACTTGATAATCACTTTATTTTCTCATGTACTCCTCTTATTGAAAATTAAGTCAACAGATATTGATTAAATTTCTATATATGTTTCTGCAGTGGTCCTTTAAAAAGACTGCTTCTAGCCCTTTCTTCTGTGCTTGTTCTTGTATTTTGTTCTTGTATTACTCTGCCCAAGATTCAAAGTCCCAATTAAGAGGATCCAATCAGCCAAGCTTAAGTGAAGAGCTATAATGCAGTGGTGAGAAGAAAGTTTTGGAAAAGGAATTCTGCAGAAACCCCTGATTTTCTTAAGGGTGAGGTAGGCACCAGGATCTATTCCCCGAAGACTGCACTCATTCTGGAAAGAGTAATCCCTAAAAGTAAGGTGAAGTGTGGTAAGCAAAGGGGCTATATAATAATGGCTATATAATCAGGAGGCCTACATGGAGCAGGTGGGGATGTAATGCAGACTTGAAGAAAGTGTGGGTTTCAGATTGTATAGAAAAGGAGCCCAAAGAATTTCAGGGATGAATCAATTTGAATTACTAGTGTTCACTTGTTCATTTTCATACTGTCTATTGAGAGAAAAAAAGCATGAATCAGACAATCACAGAGACAATAGCATTCCAAACAATGAGGAGTGCTTTGAGTCCCATAAGTGAAGCCACTTTGTAACATGAGTCTTGGTAAATGTTCCGAGTTTACTCCACTTGGTCATTACTAGCCTTGTTGTGAAATACTAACGTATGTACAACTTTCACCTTCCTCACAAGAGAATTGAGACTACTGTGAGTTTATTAATGACTCTGATGCCCTCAGAGGGAGGTTCAAAGTACTGCAAATAAGGAATGTGAGAAAAATTATTTTCCCCAATTGTTTTTCAAGTTTGAGTTGTGCCCTTTACTTGTTATGTGACTTCGAGCAAATGTCCTAAATTCTCTGAATCTTCAATTCACATGTAAGTATGTAATATTTATATCATTGATTGTTTGGTGGTTACCTTGAATATAATAGATTCAAAAAATCATTTATAGAACTTAGTATGTTGCCACATGTAATATTTATATCATTGATTGGTGGTTACCTTGAATATAATAGATTCAAAAAATCATTTATAGAACTTAGTATGTTGCCAATTATACCCCTTACATTAAACTTAAGGGTAGAAATAAATGCATTCTGGCATAAAAATCCCAAGAATTTGAAAATTTGATGTCATTTTCTAAGGAAAAAATCAACCAAACTGTTCAATATAAAGTATACATGTACAGTACAAGAATGAGGTTGAAACTTTAATGTCTCAAGAAGTAGTTTTGAATATACTTCTTTTAAAACCAAAACTATATTCTTAGGAATTTGTATACATGCCACCTCTACTTGCTCAAGTATTCTGTATGCTAATAGAAAAGTGAGTCATTTTCTATCATCAATAATATCAGATTTCTTAGTTTAAATAACAGTGAGAACAAATAAATATATAGTTCTTTCTCAGTTATCTGCACCAAGGAAGCAGTGATATGGATACTCTAAAACAGCAAGTAAGTAACTGAGGTGTATGTCACTGGCTTGGCAAGCCTTGCTTTAAATACATTTTAATTCAGGCATTTCTTTCTTTCTTTCTTTCTTTTTGTTTTTCTTTTTTTTTGGCAGTGAGCTGGTACATGGATCTGAACGCTTAACCTTGGCGTTATCAGCACCACACTCTAACCAGCTGAGTTTTGTCTTCATGCTCACAACAAAGGGTGGGGAAAAAGTCACCATGGTATTTATGCCATGCGTGTTGAGCCGTAGAATCCGGCAGAATTTGTTATCTATTGTGTTAAAAATCATGTAGATCTATCACAAGTAACCAAGAGTTGACCAAATTAAAAAAATTAATAATCCTTTTGAAATATATCCTGTAGACAAGTTTAATAAGACATTATAATAGTAACAATTTACCTCAAAAATTGTTTGAACTTAAGTTTTAGGTTAAGTAAAAATAAAATGCTGAAGACTTTTATGATATTGAACTACATATAGTGTTCACCACAACAATATTGACCACACTCTCAACAAGAGAACATTTTTAAAATTATCATGTAACAAGCCCTTTAACAGTAGCATTTCTATATTATATATATTAACTGGAAGAAACGCTACTTGTGTTTTATTAATTTAGAGAACAAATGCAAAAGTTAGAATGTAAATTCAGGCAGAATGCAGAATGCTTAGAGGTTTTACATCTTAGAAATAGTCTTGTGGATAATAATTTTTTAGGTCTTGAAAGTTTGAATTTTTTACATGTTTTGCTAAAACATTATATGTTCGTTACCTCCACTCTTCCCTCACACATGAATATCTGCATAAAAAGGCTTTTATTCTCTTAGGAACATCCATGAATTTCCTCAAACACAGAAAAAGGCCAAAAATGTGAAAGATGAGAATGAACTCCAGTACAGATAAATATGGCGAGAGCTGTAGCTGAATGTTACGAATTGGCTTGAGAAATGAAACCTCTGTAGTTCGCACACATACGCGCACACACACACACACACACGCGCGCGCGCGCGCACACACTCTTTGGATTTATTTATGAAACAGCGTCTTCTAAACACAGAACCTTGCATTGCAGAAAAGGCAATTAAATAGAACAGCATGAGGTTGTCAATCACTTCAACAACTAACAAAAGCATCTACTATCAAAGCAAATAATGTAAATGTGCAAAAAGGTACTTGCTATCAAAGCAAATAATGTAAACATGTGAAGTTAAAGAATTCTCTGTATCAAATGTCACCATTTTAATGTTCACCATTTTTGTGTATGCTTTTGCATATCCATGGTACTATATCAGTTATTCTGAAATTTGATATAGATTTGTCCATTATCATTTCTTTGGTCACCATGGGATGCGTTTGAAAGAGGTTAGGACTTTCTTTTTCTTTCTTTTTTTTCTTTGGTTGCTAGTGTTGTACAAATAAATGGACAGTCACAGCTTATCATCACTTAAAGATGCATGCGCATGCTGCAGTTTACTGAAACATGATTGGCTGCTACATAAATCAATCTGATAGAGATCAGTTCCATGAAGAAGAGATAAATCATTAGCCAGAGCTTTTGGAATGTAATTCATTTTAGATAGTGATTATTGATGATTTAATTTTAGTGGTACATGTACATGTCTAGACCGTGATTTTATAGAAACTGTTAACGTGGAAGAAAATATTCATTTTAAAAGTGAGTATAAAGAGCCCAATTAGACGTTTATATGAAAAAACATGCTAATGAAGTGGCAAGGTTGAGAAGTACATAAAGTTCCACTTATTAAATAAGTTAGAGTGTAGTGTATTTCTCAGAAAAAATACTTTAGTATTTCTTTAAGATATAAAAACACAGAGAAGTATCCTCAAACTTTCTTGGGCATCACACCCAGATGATTGATGCTCAGGAACATTTTGGATATACCTCTTCTTCATCTTGGCCTCCATTTCTACTGTTCTTAGTGCCTTAGACCCATCATTTCTATTCATTTTAATTGAACAGCATTTAATGGGAGTGAACATGAGGAAAGATCCTGTGCTCTGAAATGCAACTTTTGTTTTCCATCATGTGGTAGGTAGGGAAGGAAGGACATATGTTCAATGGTGCTAACACCAATGACTCCAGGCAGCAGTGGCATGAGACTGGGTAAGTCATATTGAGAGGTGGACCAACAGGGCAGTGCCCAAGGCCCCTGTATCTAAGGAACATTAGGATATCATCGGGAAATTGAAAAGATGGAAGAGTTATATTTATTAGAAAATTTCCAAGGATACTTATATACTCCGTTGGGTGAAACACTTTGAAAAACCGCTTAGTGTGAAGATAAACTGGTCAAATAACAAAGCTAGTCACCAGAATATCTCCTACGAAATGTCTTTTATTTACTGAGGGGGTATTTGAGTTTGCATCAGAGGTGAAAGCTGTCACCTACAGGAATTTTCCTCTTAATCTTTCCCTAACGAAGTCCTGCTCTGAATAAATGTACACAGATATTTTAACTGTACTGGTTTATAGGGACATCAAATTATTGCCCTGCCCAAATGCCTGTGTTTCTAAGTTCCTGAAGAGTAGGGCAGGTAAAAGCAGTGACAGACTTCCGAGAAATTTTGTATTTTGTGTCTCTGGTCTTTGCCCCTGATTAACTAGACTTAGCCATCCTGGGTTTTTCTAATCAACCACTAGCCTTTAAAATAATGTCATTTCTACTGAGAAGACACCATATGTTACAATCTTAGTTTCCGATGAGTTTTGCAGTTTTTGTGTCCATCTCTCCATACACTTCTGTTCCCCTCGCAGAGGTGTCATCGTCCTCAGTCTACACTGTCTAGAGCCTGAACCGATGCACCTGCCAGCCTCCAGACTCCACTTCCTGCATTACCTGCTTCTACTTGTGACTGTGCTATTCACATATTCTTCTTTGATTCCTAGTAATCTCAACATACCTGGATCTCTCCTTAAATTACACTGAGTGTTTCATTTTAGACACTAACTCACCCATGGAACAGCGTCGCTTCTACTTGTGACTGTGCTATTCACATATTCTTCTTTGATTCCTAGTAATCTCAACATACCTGCATCTCTCCTTAAATTACACTGAGTGTTTCATTTTAGACACTAACTCACCCATGGAACAGCGTGCCCAGGTGGCCACCAATATTTGTTTAAAGAGTAATAACTAGAAGCAAAACCATTCTGCCCTTTAAACTGCACAGATTTCCCTCCCATCTCAATTAGAATAAGGTAAAGCAAAGATTTTATTTTGAATGAGAGTGTTTGAAATATTGGAAAGAGAAGCTGCCATATATGATAATATAAAGTGTTAAATTATTTGCAGATCACATCATGTTTTCTTTTAGGAAAATACATTTTCCCCTCTGTGGGGGTCATAAAGAATTTGAGGGTCTTGATTCCAGATGAGAGAGAAGTAAGCTAGCCAGTGTGACATGAAGAAGTGTGTGATGTGGAACCCCTCTGGAGGTGTACACACTACGGGCAAGTCATACTAACCTACTACCCTGTTCTATATTTATTTTCTTTCTTTCAATATTTTTCCTTATAATTTCTTTCCTACCATCATCCCTAAGCCTTAAGCAGAATTTTGTTAAACACGTCAGCCTGCTATTGACTATGTTGTGGTAAATAATGAGACAGGCTTATAGCCACACCTAACACAAAATGAGGGGAGCAGAAATGGCTTTAGAAAAGTCAGACTTGGGCAGCAAGAGGGTGCGGCAGAGGGTGTGGCAGCTGACAGAGACAGATGCCCGGGGAGGAGGAAAGCAAAAACCAGCACAGGTTCTGGGACTCTCACAGTTACTGGCGCACAAGAAATTTCTCAGACTCAAGTCCCTCAGGGTGGGGTCTCAGACTATTGTTGTGTAGTCATTAAAGGGAAGGGTGACCCCTGGAGGCCAGAGCAGCCTACAGCACGAGCTGACTTCAGGCACAGATCCCTTCAAGATGCATTTCTTTGTAAATAATAGAAATGCCCGCCCCACCCCAAATGCTAGCTAAGCATTTTGAAAACGCATTATTTTATTAGACCATCTTATTGAATTAATGTACAGTTAGAGCTAAAGGAATAAATGCAGACGTAGCAGTGTTTAGCCTCCCAGGCACCACCTGCTCCTTGATTCTCCTGAGCCAGGAATTCGAGAGCCCTTACTCTTCCTGAAGCCACCACGAAACATTTCCAATAGTACAACTGTCCTCTCACCCCTCTCCAACCCTTGTCCACCACCAGAAAGACATGTGTTTGCTAGTGCAGCGCATTTGCTAGAGATAAATGTTGTTGTTTTTTCTTTCATAGTCTAGTGAATAAGCTTCTTAACAAGATTTGCACATATTACATGCTTTTGCTTCACCATCAAGCCTACTGGAGGGAATTCTGCATGTAAGTGGAGACACACTCCATACCGAAACTGCACAGCTAGAAAGTTATGTTTTCAGCTTGATCCCAAAGTTTGTAAACAGCCGTGTTTACGCTGAAGCACAGGCGTGTGCAGTAGCTCTAGTGAATGTAGAGCTGTATCCAGGCCTGGTGGATTATCTTTGAACCTCTGGCAAATGCATTAGTGTTTTTCAAATAACATTCTCAATTTTACTAGTTCAGAAACAACTTATTTGTACTTAAGTACAAGTTAAGATCTTCAATTTCCTCACAACTTAGGTTCTGATCAAAAGTAGATTTGTTCTATAAACGGACTACTGAAAAGATCTACTTCCTCTCTTTATCCAAATTTACAACATAAAATAAATAGTATAATGTATATAGTATGCAATTTTGAATGGAAACATTTTCTGAAGAGCAAAACTCAATTATTTAATTACTTTTAAACTAAAGTTGTCAAATAAATCATATTTAGATCATTTCGATTTTGTTTAATCTAATAATTTTATTTAAAAAATATTGGTCAGTACAGCTGTTTAGGTACCACATGATCAGGTTGTGATGAATGTGTTAGACTTAAAAACTCAGAACGATAAGTTGTCATTTATTGTGTTTTGACTTTATTGAAGTCTGTGATGCTACAAACTTTTTCCGAGTGATGTGCTACAGAATTGCTTAAAAAAATCCCAGAGGGTAAATAGTCTTAGAATAAACAGAAAAATGCTGACCTTGTCAGATTTAGCTGCTGAAAGCCAAGCTGTATTAAGACTTGGAGGATCAAAGGTCATGGTTATAAACAATGAAGATTAAAAAAAACGAAAAGAAAAGAAAAAGAAAGAAAGCTGGAAAAATAAAAAAAGTATAGTGAGTTGGACCATGAATGTGAGTAATAAATATGTCGACCTTGAAAAGAAGGGTATGAGATATGTATGTAAAAACATAAAATAAAAATAAGGCAAAAAAGAAATTAAAAAAATAAATAAAACCCAAGGCTCAAAACTACTTGAAAAAACTGTTTCTTAGAACATATTTAGTGCCGGAAATGAGTCACTTTAGCTTCATCTGTTTTTGGTTTCAGAAGGGGAGAAAGGTCAAAACTTCTTTGTTTTAAGTAAGTTGGTCACTCCTTCTGAAGTGTAACATGATAGGGGTCAGGAGTCCTAATGAAACAGGCATTTCCCAGACACCCGGAGCTGTAGAAGAGGTCCTTTGCTGTGGCAGGCCAGAATTGGTCTTCAAAAAGGTGTTTTAAACAAAGGCAAGGTGGAGCTTGACCCTTTTTTGACTTTTACCATATGGACCATAGGATGCAGAAATGGCCACTCCCTTCCAGTTTCATAAATTATCACACATTATAGCTTCACAATCAAACCATCATAGTGCCATTCGCACCTAGGCACCAGACAGTTATGCCTTTTATATGTTGTCCTGATGCTTTCTGTTAAGCCTGGACAAGCTGAAACAATATGTTAGAAACAAATCCTTATTTCTGTAAACAAAAGTGCTAACTTCTAAAACTTTGACAATTTTTAAACCTCCTGGATTCTGCACCCTTCTCATGGGAATGTTAAAGTATAATGTGTCTGAAACAGTGATGGGGCTGAAGCTGACTGAGGATATAGGTTTTAAGAAGTGAGCCCAGTCCTTACTCTGAGCCTGGGAGGCCAAAACAAACTGCCTTTTTCTGTAGGAAAGAGAGAATCATCCCTTTCCACCTCTTTCCTGAATCTGTCAAGGTGAGGAGATCTGGATAGTAGAGAAGAAGGAGTTTGGGAGGAAAGAAATAAAACTTGTAAATGCAGTTAGACACTGAGGATTTTCATAGCCACTCCTGTTTGCTGGTGGCTGGCCTCTCCTTTGCTGGCCTCCTTCACTCCATCTGGAATGTTCTGTTCGTATATACCTCTGAACTCTAGGCTGGTCCTTCCTAACTTTGGCTCGGCAACCTTTTTTTCAGGCCTGCTGTATTCCTAACCTTGATTCCATATGCAATATATTCACTGTGGGTCGTCACTACCATGCCTTGTCACCATTTTGCTTAATGGTTGGGGTTTGATGTTTTTGACCTTGGGTTGAACCCAGTAATGAATAACTTCTCTATATTGGCTCAGCAGCTGAATTATCAGTGCCTTTCCCTGACAGTGTGCCTGTTTTCAATGATTAGAAATGCAGCCTCCAAGTAAGGAGAGTGGATGATATTTACATGGGCTGGGCTTAGTTGCAGGTTCCAGGGATGTAGGTATTTTAGCATATATGCCTGTTCATGGAAAACTTGTGTTTACTATAAGGACAGATCCTCTCTAAAACACAGTATAACCTTTTCTTTTCATCCTGCCCCCTTAAGAAGGCAGAGAAATGTTTCTTAGCCATTACATGCAACTTTTTATAATTTATTAAGATTTTTCAGGTACTTTATCTCATTGGATTTACCACAACTGTAAGAACTTAGTAGAAAAATTATTATCCTCCACAATTATACCAGTATCAGGTGGTAGATCTGGAACAAAAATCCATGCGCTATTGTCTCAAATACTACCAGCATTCTGTATACGATGCTGTACCTCTCTTTCATTATTATTTTAAGAATAATAAACCCATAGTTACAAAGTTTTAGAGCCATATGGAATCATAAATATCATCTAAATTAACCACATTATTATTATTACAAAGGAGAAAATTTGGCTCCAAAGAAAAGAAGCAACTTACGTAGATTATTGATGGAAACATCTCTTCTGACTGCAAATTACACACACACACACACACACACACACACACACACACGGGAAAATAGAAAAAGAAGGGAGATTGAGGCAGAAACTAATAAGGCTTAGGAAGCAGTAATAAGGAAATTTCCAGTATGGTCACGGATTCATGGTAGTAAAATTCAGAAAAGTCTAGATTCTGGTATGAAAAACTTTGAAATAACTAGTTTGATTTTCCTAACTACAGAAAATAGATACAAAGACTAAGTTTTTAATCAGTTAAAAAAATGCATTTGTTATAGCTCTTTTAAAAAATGTATTTATTAAATGTCTCGTGATCTACAAGACATTGTTGATGGTGTATATATGACCAGGACAGTCTCCACTTGCAAAGGCCTCTTTGTCTCACAGGGGATTGTGGCAACTTTAAACCATGGCCACAAGTTCTTTGACACTCCTTTCATCAAAAGATGGGATCTATGTCCCCTCCCCATGAATCCAGGTGGGCCTGTGACTGCTCCAATCAATAATGGTGATGCTATATAGCTTCTGAGGCTAAGTCAGATAAGGCCATGCATTAGGTGACCAGAGCTGACAGGTAAGAAGCCCAACTACCATGAGGCAACAATGCTGGAGAGACAACACGTATACTATGCATGTAAGCACTGGCATTCTAGTTGACTAGCCCTGCTGAGGCACCAGACATGTGAGTAAAGTCACCTTTGACTCTCCATACCAGTCCATCTACTGGCTAAATGCCACCAAGTGACTCTGTGAGACTCATGAGACATATAAGACGGCTGTTTCAAGCTACTAAATTTGGGGGTAGTTTATTATATACCATTAAAAACTGGCAAAAGGATATAATAAATATATTTTAAGGAATTTAGCAACAATAGAAAGCATGATCCCTGAGCTCTAATAGTTTACGATCATTGGGGCTAATGGGTAAGAATCACTTATGAAGCAATTAGAGAGATCAATATAAGCCAGAAAAGTCAAGGAAGTCCTAGAAAAAAGTCACAACTGCAATGGATCTTGGAGAGGCTACATGTCTTAGTGAGGGGGCAATTCAGGAGAGAATAATGTGACATTTAGTGAGCATTAGAATTGGTATTATTAGTAGTAGTAATGATGAAAAATCTTTCATTTAGTGCTTATTATGAGCCAAGAACTCTACAAAGTCTTTATATATTATTTCATTTATCTTTTAATGAACTTTCCAGATGTGGAATATTATGCCTTTTGTACCTGTGAGGAAATAGTAGAAAAGTTTACCCAGGTGACACAGGCAGTGTGTGACAAGGCCATGACTCAAGCGGAGTATGTCTAACTCTGAAGCTCATGATTTTAACCACTGTTCCACACTAGTCCTCTGAAATCACCTTTCACCAAAGTGAGAAATACAACTGTATTATACACATAGCTGACACATTAACAAGATTCAAAATAAATTCTTGAACTTTCCAGATCTTTGGTAAGTAAAACAAACATGGCACATATTTTGCCTCCTGTTTTGTCCACAATATCAATCTGGTGATTAAAATTCTTGTATCAATATTTTTGAAAAGTCATATAGAATGTGATTTATTTAAGAGAGCTTTAAACAATTCCCAGTTTTTTTCCAATATCATCCCTTTCTCAATTGCCTTATTTTAGCTTTCTTTCTTTCTTTTTTAAAAATCCCTTTGTTCTAATTGAGACATACACACATTTCTAAAAAATCCTCTTTTGGGGATTTTCTTTACAAATCCTAAGAAAATACCTTCTGTTACACAGCAGAATGCATGATTGATGATTTCATTGAAAGTATTTTAACCTCTATATGCTATTCAACAAACATGAAATAAGTTGAAGGATCTCAAGCTTTAATAAACTAAAATAAAGGAATAATCAAAATCATATTCTTAGTTTTAACTAAAAGAAAACACATGTGAAAAAGTGCAAAGATCTGCAGAAAGATAGGGTTTAAGTGGTTACCTGATACAGAAATTGTATCTGTAGGTTGGGCAGCATTGTTCTCTGTGATTTAAATTGTCATTAAAAACAGTCTCAATTCTGAAGTGATAATCACAAATTTTGAATCACCTACTCTGAATTTCTCAGAAAGTAGAAAGTTCCTCTCTCAGGAGGAAAAGGAAAGCAGCACAAAGTGCTCACGAGGAGGCAGCTCTGTACATGTGGAAGGAAGAGGACGTTCCTGTGAGTCTTCGTTCTCATGTGGACTAGAGTGCATAGCGCTCTGTCTTTTGTTGTTCCATATAAATGTTAGAATTTTTTTTTCTATTTCTGTGCAGAATGTCATTGGTATTTTGATGGGAATTGCATTGAATCTATAGATTGCTTTGGGTAGTGTGCACATTTTCACAATGTTGATTCTTCCCATCCAAGAGCATGGAATGTCATTCCATCTTTTTGTGTTTTCTTTAATTTATTTCATCAGTGATTTATAGTTCTCATTTTAGAGACCTTTCACCTCTTTGGTTAAATTGATTCTTAGGTATTTTACTTATTTATTTTTTTGATGACTTTTTAAAATGGGCTTGCTTTCTTGATTTCTTTTTTTTGCTGGTTCATTGTTGGAGAATAAAATGCTACTAGTTTTTGGGTATTGATTTTGTAACTTGCAACATTAGTGAAATTGTTAATCATCTCTAAGAGTTTTTTGGTAGAGTCTTTCAGTTTTTCTATATACAGGATCATGCCATCTGCAAACCTGGATAGTTTGACTTCATCTCTTCTAATCTAGCTGCTCTTTATTTTTTTTCTTGCCTGATTGCTCTGGCTAGTACTTCTAACTCTATGTTAAGTGGTGGGCATATATTTAACACTATGTTAAATAGTGGTGATAGTGGGCATCCTTGTCTTGTTCCTGTTCTTAAGGGAAAAGCTTTCAGCTTTTCACATTTGGAATGATATTGGGGTTGGATTTTTCATATATGGCTCTTATTGTGTTAAGATACTTCCCTTCTTTACCTAGTTTTCTGAAGGCCTTTAACATGAAGGAATGTTGAATTTCGTTGAATGCTTTTTCTACATCTATTGATTTAATCATGTGGGTTTTGTTCTTGATTTTGTTGATGTGGTACATTACAATTATTGTGTTGGGTATGTTTTCCTGGGATGAATCCCACTTGATCATGGTGTGTAATTTTTTTGATGTGTTGCTGTATTCTGATTACTAATATTTTGTTGAGGATTTTTGTGTCTATGGTCTATGTTCATTAAAGATATTGGCCTGGAGTGTTCTTTTGTTGTTGTATCTTTGTTTGATTTAGTATCAAGGTGATGCTGGCCTCATAGAATGAGTTTGGGTGAGTGGACCCTGTTTTGATTTTTTGGAGTAGTTTGAAGAGAATTGGTATTCTCGTTTAAAGGTTTAGTAGAATTCAGCAGTCAAGTCATCTGGTGCTGGGCTTTTCTTTGTTGGGAGATTGCTGATCACTGCTTCATTTTTGTTGCTTGTTATTTGTTCAGGTTTATATTTCTTCTTGGTTCAGTCTTGCTAGTTTGTATGTGTCCAGAAATTTATCCATTTCCTCCAGGTTTTCAAATTTGTTTGCATCGAGTTCTTTATAATAGGCTTTAATGACTCTTTATATTTCTGTGTTATCAGTTGTGATGTCTCCACTTTCATTTCTTATTTTTGTTATTTGGGTCTTCTCTCTTCTTTTTTTTGTTAAGCTAGCTAGTGGTTTGTCTATTTTATCTTCTCGAAAAACCAACTTTTTCTTTCACTGATCTTTTGTATCAGTTTTTGGGTCTCTATTTCATTTAGTTCTGCTCTGATCTTAATTATTTCTTTCCTACTAACTTCAGGATTGGACTGTTCTTGTTTTTCTAGTTCTTTCAGGTGTAGCTTTAGGTTGTTTATTTGAAATCTTTTTACTTTTTGATGTAAGTGTTATGACTGTTACATTTCTTGCTGGATAGATCCCTTTATCATTATATAGTGTACCTCTTTGTCTCTATTTATGTTTTTTGGTTTAATGTCTGTTTTATCTTATATAAAAATAGCTATTCCTGCTCATTTTTGGTTTCCATTTGTGTGGTTTGTCTTTTCCCAATCCTTTACTATTAGTTTGTGTGAATCTTTACAGGTAAGGTGGGTCTCATGAAGACAACATATACTTGGGTCTAGTTTTTTAATCCAGTCAGTCTGTGTCTTTTGAGTGGGGATTTTAATCCATTTACATTTAAGGTTGTTATTGAGAGGTATTACTCTTGCCATTTTATTGCTTTTTGTTTAGATGATTTAAATCTCTTTTGTGACTTTTTTCCCTCTTTTATCATTCATTGGTGTTTGTTATTTTTTTGAGGTGATACACTTTTATTTTTTCTTTCTCATTCAAATTTGTATTTTACAAGTGGGTTTTGTTCTTTCTTGTGTGTTCATGGTGGTGATTATCGTTTTTCAGATTCTAGATGCAGGACTCCCTGGAGAATTTCTTGAAGGGCTGATTGTGTGGTGATGAACTCTTGCAGTTTTTGTTCATGTGGGAAATACACTATCTGTCCCTCATTTCTCAAGTGTCACCTTTCTGAGTATTGTGTTCTTGGCTGGAAGTTTTTTCTTTTAGTATTTTGGATACATCATCCCATTTTCTTCTGGCATGTAGAGTTTCTGTTTGAAAGTCTGCTGTTAGTCTGATGGAGGCTGCCTTATAAGTTACCTGATACTTTTAAGTGACCTGATACTTTTCTCTTGCTGCTTTTAGATTCTCTCTTTGTATTTGAGCTTTGCCAGTTTGACTATAATGTGTCTCAGAGAGGATCTTTTTGGGTTGAATCTGTTTGGGAATCTTTTTGCTTCTTGGATGTGAAGGTATGTGTTTCTCTCTATATCTGGGAAGTATTCCATTTCATCAAACAGGTTTTCAAAGTCTCTACCTTTCTCTTTCCCTCTGGAACAACCATGATTCAGATGTTTGTGTGCTGAAGGTTGTCTTCTAGCTCTCTTAGACATTCTTCATTTTCAAAATTCTTTTTTCCTTTTTTTTGTCCACCTGGGTTATTTTGTAAATACTGTATTCAAGATCAGAGATTCTTTCTTCTACTTTTTCTAATCTGCTGCTTAGGCTCTCAGTTGTGTTTTTTATTTCATTGAATGAATCTTTCAGTTCTATGAGTTCTGCTACATTCTTTTTTAAGGCATTAATATCTTTGTAAATGCCATCCTTCATATCCTAGATATTTTTTTCTCATTTTGTTGTGTTGTCTAACTAAGTCTTCTCTTATCTCATTGAGTTTCCTTAAGATTGTTATTTGGAATTCCTTTTCAGTCATTTCAAGGGTTTCCTGTTCTGTAGGATCTGGTACTTGAGAATTACTAAATTTCTTTGGTAGTGTCATATTTTCTTTTTCTTTTTTCTTATTTCTAGTATCTCTACATTGATTTCTGGTCATCTGGTAGATCAGTTGCTGCTTCTATTATTCTGGAGTGGAGTTTGAGGAGCAACATTTCCTCCTCTTTTTCCAAGCTCTTCTGATGACTCTCCTTGTGTCAATGCAGTTGAGTATGCAATAGGTCACCTGAACACTGGTTGTGGCTGCTACTGTGGCCACTAGCCACCCTTTCAGTGGTAGAAGCTATGGGGGTAGCTGTTGTGGACCACCTACTTGTAAGCAGTGTGGGCCTCCCAGTCACAGCAGGTGGGTAAAGCTGGGTCCTGCCTTGTTGGTGGGCCCAGTATTTATTCTATTACATGGAAATACCAAAATTCAGAAATTTAATCCCCTATTTGTTGGGCATCAGATTATTTTCCTTTCTTTTACTAGGAAAAAAACACTTATTTGAATATAAATCTTTGCACACATTTATAATACTTTCTTTAAATATATTACTATAAATTAACTTACCTGGTCAAATGTATGTTTTTCAGGCATTTCTTACATATATCCAGTTTGCCTTAGGGGAAAGTTGTGCTTGTTTCCTTTCACTGACTATAACAATTTAATTTTTTTCTAGTGTGAAATAAATCTCACTTAAAAATTGTGAATTTACTAAAACTCTTTCATCTACATGTATTCTTTTAATTTTCCAAATGCATTTTTTTCTCATGCATTATTTTTTAACCATTGATTATATTAATATGTTCCTTAAAGGTTCTCACTCTGCTCTTATGATAGGTCAGTTGCAATTTCTTTTAGTTTTTTATGCTTTCATTTTAAAAACCACATTTTTAGTTCTAGAATTCATTTTGATGTATAGCATGAGAAAAAGAACCCTGATTTCTTTCTACTCTTTAAAAAAGTATATTAAAAGCTATACAGCCAAATGTAATTTTTCTTCAAAGTCATTACCATAGGAAACTAATCACATACTCTAATGATACCTAGAATATATGTGTAACTTTCTATCTAAAATTGCCCTCAATGGCAGTAAAAACTTAAAAAGCCACATAAACACACCACTCTTGGATTTATAACCATGCTTTGATTGTGATCAGAAGTGGAAAGGCTCAGCTTGATCACTTGTTTCATTCAGCAGACTTGGCTTTGACTGGCTTTTTGCTCTCTCTAAAAATAAAATCTGACCTAAATTGATGAAGATGCACCATCTCTAAGAATATTTCAAAGGGTCCATGCCAAAGACACCCAAAAGTTCCCAAAAAAGGACTTCCAAAAATATTCTCCTCCACAATATTCCTCCTCAAGCAACTAATTTGAAATTGACAACACTCCTTTTGTTGTATCCATTCTGGTTTGGATGGTTAAACTTTGTTTTTATTGTTTAATAATTGCACTCTTTATATTTTCTGTAAGGATTGACTTACTATGTGACCAATTCTGTGTAGTAAACATCTGTGTGATTTCAAGACATTAATGTACTTTTGAAAAATAAATAGAAAAATTATACTTATATAATTTTAATACAACACAGAGTTGTGTGTGTGTGTGTGTGTGTTTTAACCAGACTAATTATTGGACAGATATAGCATTGGATCTCACAGACAAAGATAGAATTATGAAAAATATTCTTATTAAATATGTATTCTTCTTCTTGTAGATTTAGTAATAAGAAGCAACAGCAAATTTAGGGCACAAATAATGCATTATACTAATTAATAAAATATGTATAGCCATAATAACACCCTTTGTTTTGGACAGAAACTTTATTTGCAGAAATACCAAATCATAGGGAATTATTCTGGGAATTCAAGAAGGGGAAGAAGTTTTATTCACAGGTGACAAACTAGTGGACCTAAATTCTTCCTATTCACTTAAAAACGTTTTTTTTTTTATCCTTCACATAAATGCCATTGGTTCCCTGAAGCTACAGCAGACACTTACCACTCCTGGGCCCTAAGCTGTCTGAGTTTGCAACCCGCAAATTGGAATTTTCCAAAAACATTGAGCACTAATTAAACAAGTAAAACCCTATACATTTGAGAATTCTGGTTATTCTTTTGAGAAAGGTGCTATTATTAGAAAAGCAGAGGAGAAGGGGATCTATCCTTCAGGTATGATAAGAGGCATAATGGAATGATTTATTGATTCTTTACCTTTGGAGTCCACTAACCTTGTGACCTGTTACTTCTTAATTCCTACCAGAAAGTTAAAGGAGATGTCGGGCTTTGGGGTCAATTTTCCCTGTGATCAGGAAAGTTTCAGGAACACCAGGCCAAGAGCACAAATTGAATTCCCTTGGGAATTCCTCCTTCTTCGCCACTCCCAATTTTATTTTGCACCTTGAAAGGTCTTGTGTGCCTGTAGGTGTATATTATAGCCACATATCCAAATCCAGGCTCTGACCATCTTCCCCCTTTCTCCAACAGCCACCTCACAGCTACAGCTCAGTTCTAGTGGTGCCCACACAAGTGGTGCTGTCCATTGCTGAGAGGATGGACCAGAAAGAGCTATTCTCTAATTACGGAATGAAAGACCATATCCCCATTATAGGAATTTCAAGCATCTCTAAGAAAAAAAGCAAGAATGCTTCTGAAAGGCTTACACTGAAGGTAAATCTTGACTTCATTTGAGCAAAGTATTGGGCTAAACAATCTACTTGGATTACATTATTTGATCCTCACAGCAACCCCAGGAGAGAGTTTGAGGAAATTGAGGGGAAAAAGTTCACTAACTTCCAAAAGTCACAGAGGGATCCTGATGGCACCAGGATTCTAAACTAGGCAATTTGATCCCATGAATGCTCTGGAATTTTTTTTTTTTCTGTTCCATGCTAAGTATAATGGTAAGAACTATACTTTGTGTTTTCTTCTGTATATTTTTGTGTTCATGCTGTTGTTTGCTTCAGTACAGGGTTGGAGAGAGTGTTTTGCAACAGTAAAGGATGACTAGACACACATCATCTTTTTTCTGTTCCATGCTAAGTATAATGGTAAGAACTATACTTTGTGTTTTCTTCTGTATATTTTTGTGTTCATGCTGTTGTTTGCCTCAGTACAGGGTTGGAGAGAGTGTTTTGCAACAGTAAAGGATGACTAGACACACATCATCTTTATCTGTTTTAACTGTTCCCAGCTGATAAAACTGTTCAGTAAGTGAGATAAAAATAAGTGGTATAAAACTATCCTTAAATATGGCTAACAATAAGTGAATATAGCAAGAAGCTAAATATGGCCTTCCCACAGGAAACCAAGTAGAATCATATGCTTGAAATGCCTATTTTGAAGCATGCAAAAAAGTTTGATGCATACCTGCTTTTCAGGATTTCTCTGCTTAAAGGATTTTGTTCTTCCTGAGTAAACAAGCTAGAAAGTCTGATTAGAAGTAGGCTAGACTCCTGTTAGGATGTTTGGGGTAAGCAAGATTTTTGTTATAAGATGACTCACTCCTAAAACTTTAGCTAATGCTAGACTTATGGTGGGCATTACAGGATTATTGAAAAATAGATAGCCATTAATTCATTCATTAATTTGATTACTAATTGCACAAACACTTATTGAACACCAATGAGTAATGATGAATAAGGCACTATGCTTTGTTCTGCAGAAGATACAAATATTAGCCATATAAAGGCTATGGTTTCTTGGTTGTATTAATGGAACCAACTGAAGTTAACATTGAATTAAGGGGGATTTATTAAAAGAAAATACGGAATTCTAAGAAAGAATTTATGCAAAACCTGATGAAGGGATGTTTCAAGAAGCCATGGAACTTATCCTTTTATCATTATAGCCATGATTATCAACCTAGGGCCTTTGTACTTGATTAACAGTAGCAGAATAAATTAAGGACTGAACCAGGAACAGAAAATTGCAGTGGGAAAGCCAGGAAGTGGTCAATTTCCATGTCTCATCTCTTTGATATTGCATTTGTGTTCTCTCTGCTCACTTGACAGAATATGGCTGCTCTACCATCCTGGAGTTTAGATATTCCAATCCATCTACACTTCTTAACTGTCTGTAATTCTAATTGGTTCAAAGTAGATGCCCAGTCCCTGCAACTATGTTACTTACACCCATGTTTTCAATAACCACTTATAAATTGATGATTCCCAAATTGAGACCGTTAGCATAGAGCTCTCTCCTGAGCCCCAGATTCACATATCCAACTTCTTAACAATTTCCTATGTATATCTCTTAGACATCTCAAATTTCAGTTCAAAACTGAAATCATCTTCCCTCCAAAATTTACACCTCCTTCAGTATTCTCTCTATTTAACATGTAAAAATAAATATACTTTTTGAACGCACAGCAAAGGCTGTAGTGAATGTTGGCAAATCACCTCACTAGAGGCAAAAATATAAGGGTATGAAGGGGCATCTTTGAAGTTGGATCAGAAAATTATAATCTGAAAACTGCCAGTAATATCACACATTAATAAAATGTGTGTCCACACATAATCTGAAAACATTGTGTGATTTGGGAGTTAAAATCAATTAATTTGGCCTTTGGAGTAATACTTAGTTCTAGGGTGACTATATACCCAAGTTTTCCAGAAACAGTTCCAGTTTATTCCTGCTGGCCCAGCATTCTGTCTGGCTTCATATTTGTTTCTAATGTTTTATTTTTAATGAAATGTTATTAATTATTGAATTAAAGTAGTCAAATGGGCTTAGTAGAACTCCACTTTTTCTCCAAGCTTCTGCCATGGGCCCATCCACTAATGTATGAGAAGTACGTACAGTGAGCAGAGTTCTCACTCTAACACGTGGTAAAATAAGGAATATGGCTGGCAATGACACATTTTTCTTTTCTAAACTTTTCCGAACACAATGTGGCTAACCTTCCATTTCATCCAAGGGCGTCTAAGTCTGTGTGGTGTCAGATGGCAATGGGAGGGGAGTTCCCACTGATGATCCTTGGCATACTAGCCAGATGTGTCAGGGTCCGTACAGTGGTCTGTGAGATGCACAAAGACATCACTCATTGGGGTCAATGCAAAACATGGGAAACTATAGGTTGGGTAATAAAGGCTGAGCAGTTGGATATGGAAGACATAAAGAGTAATTTAAGTATTCTTGCTAGAATGATTTTGGTATTTACTGTATGGTGCAAATCTATAACTGTTCCATTGTTTTATTTTTGGTAATACTTTCAAATTTTGCAAAACACTCCATTTAAGCAAAAAAATTAATTGAAAAACAAAAATGCATGTTTGTTAAACAATTAAGTACTGTTTTTTTGTTTTGTTTTGTTTTGCTTTTTTTAAAGATGACCAGTAAGGGGATTTTAACCCTTGACTTGGTATTGTCAGCACCACACTCACCCAATGAGCTAACTGGCCATCCCTATATGGGGTCTGAAGCCATGGCCTTGGTGTTATCAGTACCACACTCTCCTGAGTGAGCCATGGGCCTACTCTAAGTACTGGTTTTTCATATCTCAAGATATTTTGATGTTGAATATATAACTTGCACAAAATATTTGTTGACCAATTATTTGTTACCATACACCATCATTGGAGACATAACTGAACACATGTAAACAGTAGTTGACAAATCTGTTAAAGCACATCAGAGTGTACCACAAAAGTTAATTGATTTTTTTTTTTTTTTGGAGACTGGGTTCTAAGTAAACTATTTAACACTTGCAGATGTTGTCAAGTGTGTTTATATGTCACTTTCTGAAGTGACGTTTCCTTTAGATCAGATGCCTGCTTATCTCAATTAATTTAATTATTTTGATTTCAAGAATTATTTGGCATATATATACCCAAGTTTTCCAGAAACAGTTCCAGTTTATTCCTGCTGGCCCAGCATTCTGTCTGGCTTCATATTTGTTTCTAATGTTTTATTTTTAATGAAATGTTATTAATTATTGAATTAAAGTAGTCAAATGGGCTTAGTAGAACTCCACTTTTTCTCCAAGCTTCTGCCATGGGCCCATCCACTAATGTATGAGAAGTACGTACAGTGAGCAGAGTTCTCACTCTAACACGTGGTAAAATAAGGAATATGGCTGGCAATGACACATTTTTCTTTTCTAAACTTTTCCGAACACAATGTGGCTAACCTTCCATTTCATCCAAGGGCGTCTAAGTCTGTGTGGTGTCAGATGGCAATGGGAGGGGAGTTCCCACTGATGATCCTTGGCATACTAGCCAGATGTGTCAGGGTCCGTACAGTGGTCTGTGAGATGCACAAAGACATCACTCATTGGGGTCAATGCAAAACATGGGAAACTATAGGTTGGGTAATAAAGGCTGAGCAGTTGGATATGGAAGACATAAAGAGTAATTTAAGTATTCTTGCTAGAATGATTTTGGTATTTACTGTATGGTGCAAATCTATAACTGTTCCATTGTTTTATTTTTGGTAATACTTTCAAATTTTGCAAAACACTCCATTTAAGCAAAAAAATTAATTGAAAAACAAAAATGCATGTTTGTTAAACAATTAAGTACTGTTTTTTTGTTTTGTTTTGTTTTGCTTTTTTTAAAAATGACCAGTAAGGGGATTTTAACCCTTGACTTGGTATTGTCAGCACCACACTCACGCAATGAGCTAACTGGCCATCCCTATATGGGGTCTGAAGCCATGGCCTTGGTGTTATCAGTANTGGCACCAGGATTCTAAACTAGGCAATTTGATCCCATGAATGCTCTGGAATTTTTTTTTTTTTTTTCTGTTCCATGCTAAGTATAATGGTAAGAACTATACTTTGTGTTTTCTTCTGTATATTTTTGTGTTCATGCTGTTGTTTGCTTCAGTACAGGGTTGGAGAGAGTGTTTTGCAACAGTAAAGGATGACTAGACACACATCATCTTTATCTGTTTTAACTGTTCCCAGCTGATAAAACTGTTCAGTAAGTGAGATAAAAATAAGTGGTATAAAACTATCCTTAAATATGGCTAACAATAAGTGAATATAGCAAGAAGCTAAATATGGCCTTCCCACAGGAAACCAAGTAGAATCATATGCTTGAAATGCCTATTTTGAAGCATGCAAAAAAGTTTGATGCATACCTGCTTTTCAGGATTTCTCTGCTTAAAGGATTTTGTTCTTCCTGAGTAAACAAGCTAGAAAGTCTGATTAGAAGTAGGCTAGACTCCTGTTAGGATGTTTGGGGTAAGCAAGATTTTTGTTATAAGATGACTCACTCCTAAAACTTTAGCTAATGCTAGACTTATGGTGGGCATTACAGGATTATTGAAAAATAGATAGCCATTAATTCATTCATTAATTTGATTACTAATTGCACAAACACTTATTGAACACCAATGAGTAATGATGAATAAGGCACTATGCTTTGTTCTGCAGAAGATACAAATATTAGCCATATAAAGGCTATGGTTTCTTGGTTGTATTAATGGAACCAACTGAAGTTAACATTGAATTAAGGGGGATTTATTAAAAGAAAATACGGAATTCTAAGAAAGAATTTATGCAAAACCTGATGAAGGGATGTTTCAAGAAGCCATGGAACTTATCCTTTTATCATTATAGCCATGATTATCAACCTAGGGCCTTTGTACTTGATTAACAGTAGCAGAATAAATTAAGGACTGAACCAGGAACAGAAAATTGCAGTGGGAAAGCCAGGAAGTGGTCAATTTCCATGTCTCATCTCTTTGATATTGCATTTGTGTTCTCTCTGCTCACTTGACAGAATATGGCTGCTCTACCATCCTGGAGTTTAGATATTCCAATCCATCTACACTTCTTAACTGTCTGTAATTCTAATTGGTTCAAAGTAGATGCCCAGTCCCTGCAACTATGTTACTTACACCCATGTTTTCAATAACCACTTATAAATTGATGATTCCCAAATTGAGACCGTTAGCATAGAGCTCTCTCCTGAGCCCCAGATTCACATATCCAACTTCTTAACAATTTCCTATGTATATCTCTTAGACATCTCAAATTTCAGTTCAAAACTGAAATCATCTTCCCTCCAAAATTTACACCTCCTTCAGTATTCTCTCTATTTAACATGTAAAAATAAATATACTTTTTGAACGCACAGCAAAGGCTGTAGTGAATGTTGGCAAATCACCTCACTAGAGGCAAAAATATAAGGGTATGAAGGGGCATCTTTGAAGTTGGATCAGAAAATTATAATCTGAAAACTGCCAGTAATATCACACATTAATAAAATGTGTGTCCACACATAATCTGAAAACATTGTGTGATTTGGGAGTTAAAATCAATTAATTTGGCCTTTGGAGTAATACTTAGTTCTAGGGTGACTATATACCCAAGTTTTCCAGAAACAGTTCCAGTTTATTCCTGCTGGCCCAGCATTCTGTCTGGCTTCATATTTGTTTCTAATGTTTTATTTTTAATGAAATGTTATTAATTATTGAATTAAAGTAGTCAAATGGGCTTAGTAGAACTCCACTTTTTCTCCAAGCTTCTGCCATGGGCCCATCCACTAATGTATGAGAAGTACGTACAGTGAGCAGAGTTCTCACTCTAACACGTGGTAAAATAAGGAATATGGCTGGCAATGACACATTTTTCTTTTCTAAACTTTTCCGAACACAATGTGGCTAACCTTCCATTTCATCCAAGGGCGTCTAAGTCTGTGTGGTGTCAGATGGCAATGGGAGGGGAGTTCCCACTGATGATCCTTGGCATACTAGCCAGATGTGTCAGGGTCCGTACAGTGGTCTGTGAGATGCACAAAGACATCACTCATTGGGGTCAATGCAAAACATGGGAAACTATAGGTTGGGTAATAAAGGCTGAGCAGTTGGATATGGAAGACATAAAGAGTAATTTAAGTATTCTTGCTAGAATGATTTTGGTATTTACTGTATGGTGCAAATCTATAACTGTTCCATTGTTTTATTTTTGGTAATACTTTCAAATTTTGCAAAACACTCCATTTAAGCAAAAAAATTAATTGAAAAACAAAAATGCATGTTTGTTAAACAATTAAGTACTGTTTTTTTGTTTTGTTTTGTTTTGCTTTTTTTAAAAATGACCAGTAAGGGGATTTTAACCCTTGACTTGGTATTGTCAGCACCACACTCACGCAATGAGCTAACTGGCCATCCCTATATGGGGTCTGAAGCCATGGCCTTGGTGTTATCAGTACCACACTCTCCTGAGTGAGCCATGGGCCTACTCTAAGTACTGGTTTTTCATATCTCAAGATATTTTGATGTTGAATATATAACTTGCACAAAATATTTGTTGACCAATTATTTGTTACCATACACCATCATTGGAGACATAACTGAACACATGTAAACAGTAGTTGACAAATCTGTTAAAGCACATCAGAGTGTACCACAAAAGTTAATTTTTTTTTTTTTTTTTTTGGAGACTGGGTTCTAAGTAAACTATTTAACACTTGCAGATGTTGTCAAGTGTGTTTATATGTCACTTTCTGAAGTGACGTTTCCTTTAGATCAGATGCCTGCTTATCTCAATTAATTTAATTATTTTGATTTCAAGAATTATTTGGCATATAAAAATAGAATGATAGCTATTATCTTTGACCCATTAGTTGCTGAATAACTCCATAAAGAATTAAATTATGTCAATTTTATGTCAGTGCCATCAGATACTTCAAATAGAAAATTAATTTCTTTCTTTTTTTTTTTTTTTTTTAACTGGTAAGGGGATAGCTCAGCCAGTGAGCTCACCGGCCATCCCTATGTAGGATCTGAACCCGCTGCCTCAGCACTACCAGCACCGCACTCTTCCAAGTGAGCCACAGAGCTAGCCCTAGAAAATTAATTTCAAAAGTGGTTCAATTCGTTTTCATCCAATTCATGAGATCCAAGTAAAGCTTTTGGAAGTAAATTTTGTCATAAGTGAAATACATGACATTATTGGGAATGCAATTATATATTTTTTCAAAAGGGCAACATTGAAGATAAAATTATTTATTTTTGCAATATTATAAGAAAACACATTTTGAAGTAGCATAAAAATATTAGAAACATAGTAAAAACAATGATCCTAACAAACTAAGGAAGCTTTGGAGCAGAAATATATTTGAAATTGGTTGTGGTGCACACATAATTCAGAGTTATGTTCAAACAAGCTGATATAGTCTATAAATCAAAATATAAGTGGTGGTTTTTTAGAAATGATTTTATTTTTGAAATTCATTTTTGAGTAGAGCTAATTTATAGTTCCACCAATAAAAAGAAAAACTTTATGATCAATGCAAAAGAATTTTAAAATTCTATAGCTTTTATTATTTTTATCACCCTCATCAGCTCTCAAATCTGTCTTGGTTTGGATGATCAATTATACCGTTATTGCACCCATCTAAATAGAAGGCATTGCTGTCTGTTCATTGAACCAAGGTCATTTGCAACTCTTCCTCCTCTCTGAAACATCCAGACACTCAGTAATCTTGATGAACTAAGTTCTAACTTCTCTGTCACTACCTGAGTTCAATGCTTTAGCATTTCTCTCCAAAATTACTTCAAAAGACTTCTGTCTTATCTCCCCATCCCCAGTCTTTCATCCTTTCAATTCATCTTTTACATGTCTGTCAAAGTGAGAGTTACTTAAAATCCTTTGAAAGCTCTCAATTTCCTACAGAATGAAGTTCAAACTTCCTGTCATAGAAGGTCTCTGCCTTGCCTCTACGGCTTATATCTTGCCTCTTCCCACCAGGTACCTTTCACACCTGCTGTATCTATGCATCAAATACATCCTCCTCCTTCAAGACATAAAGTACATGAAATTTGCTCAGCCTATAATTTTTTTTCCTTTTTCTCTGCTTGGCTTTCTTAGCATAAGGTGGACTTCTCTACCATAGCACTTAATATCTACCACACTTAACATTTTTCTTAACATCTACGACATCTTAACATCTTACTTAACATCTGCTACACTTAACCGTACTACACTTGTGGGTCTGCTATCTTCCTCTCTAAACTGTGAGTTTCATTAGAATAGAGTTTGTTTTTCCTTCTGCATTCGCATACTGAAAAATATTCCCTTATATATCCTAGACATGAAATAAAATTTTCTTGAATTCAAGGTAGAAAATGATTGATGTAATGAGGCA